>NW_007728539.1:259424-261685 GCF_000696425.1 Galeopterus variegatus | reverse complement strand
TTTTTTTTTGTAGGTCACATTAAAGTACTAGGATGTCTAGACCACTGATATTATGGCAGCTCTTTAAAGTAACACATGATATTCAATAATAAACTCAGCTTTTTGCTTCAACTGTACCTTACTTTGAGATAATGCTGAACTTTTTCATCTTAAATGGTGTTTTATCACCCTGTGTATTTTATAGGTAGAAAAACTTGATCACAGCAGATTCTAAAGAAAAATCTGTTCAGCTAACTGTGATGTTGATTAGTAAAAGTAAGCATTTACTGGGTGTTTACTCTGCTCTGGGCATTGTTCTAAGTGCCTTACAAGTGTTAACTCATTTGACCCTCGCAACCCTATGCGGTGGGTTGTGACATCTCACTTTTTAAGATGAGGAAACTGAGAAACAGAGGAGAGTGGTTCGAACATGGTTCGAGAACATGGTCTGAGGGCTGACCAATAGTCACTTGCAAAACGGATTCACCTCCAGCAGTCTGGCTCCAGAGTCCACAGTTATCACCATCACCCTCAAATGGGGAAACTGAGGCTCAGAGAAGTTTAGTAACTTGAACATTTACAAATAATTCCCATGTGCTCACTATCCCATCGTAACATTCCATCAGCTTGTCCACTCCAAGAGAAAATAAATAGCTCTCTATCAATATTGTTGAACGGCTCTACCAACTCACATTGTTTCATCTTTAATGGTTACCACACTGAAAACTTTACTAGACCACATTCATCTTTTGCATCTAACGGTAAATGCTTCAGCTATAAGATACTCGATCCTCATATCTTATTAAAATATACAGCAAGAAAGAGCAAAGTTTATGCTAGTCTTTATTTCTGAACAGATTGAGTTTCATGTCAAACATTTCATCTCCTTCCAACATATAATCCAATCTCTTCTAAAAATCCATTACTATTTTCACTGCATATTCATACGTTGTAAGAAATATTTTTTAAAAACACACCTGAAAAAGCCCTAAATATTGGATCAAATCCATTCTGAACTGTTTATTTCTATTTCTTATTCCTTGAAATTACTCTAGGTCACATTGGTTGAAATTGCTATCATCTGTGAAACATTTTAAATCCCTTGACTCAGAAGCACACTGGTCAGACTTGATTTTTAGTGAGTTATTTTAGCAGACATTACCTTCCCCTATGATGTTGACTCTAGCTCAGGAGAAACAGACCCCATTTTGCCCCCAGAGGAAGATGGAATAACCTTTAAACTGATGCAATGCAACTAAGGCACAGTGTTAATGGCTGCTCTATAATCACTAAGCTCTCGATTATTTAATTTTTTAAAAAATTTATTTGGCCATTCATGTCTTCATTCCATGTGTTGCTCCACAAAGGATTCAGAGCTCATACTTTTTTTAAGGTACGTTGCTTAAGAATTTTTTATCTTCCAAGAGACAGATTTATTCATTGCTACAGACAATGCTTTCCTCATATTTCTGACTTTCCCCTATTCTTGTGTCAGGTAAGGTCTCAGATCCAGAGATATGAATATTTCTCCCAACAGAATCCTTCTTCTACTCCCCCTCCCACCAGTTTCCTAGGGATCTCTTTAAAGGAGCCCAGAAATTAATTTGGAACTATCAGGCATAAGCACAAAAAACAAAAAGGCAGTTATTTAGCGTGTGGAAATTGGCTTTATCTCCCATCCATTTGCTTCTATTGTTAAGGAACCCATGACCCCCACCTTCTCCCCATCTGCCAAAGAGGTATTCAGAGTTATCAGGGGACGCAAGGGGAGGGTGGGCGCCAGACGAGGAGGTGGGCGAGGGGGTGGACGCGCAGACGCAAAGAGCCTGGTCATGTCATAAGCATTCTTTCCAGAGGAAACCAGGCTAAAAGGCTGATAAACCCCAATCTCTTTTCACAGCTTGCCTTTGCAGCCCCTTAATGCAATTCCCTCATTCGTTCATCAGCACTTTATGAGAAAATAAACAAAAACATGGCCTGTTTCCTCATTGTCAGCACATCAGAACACTTCCTGCTCAGGAAGGCCACCATCCCACCCCGAGTCAGGGGCCCACTCTCTTCTTTGCCTCAACTTTTTAACAGCCCATTTTCTAAGCTGAATTCCAAGGACCTAACCCAATCTGAATCCCCCTCTGGGTGGGTTAGATGTCACAGACTCCAGCGCCCTGCAGGGCATGAGGCCTGTCCCAGGCCAGCTGCTCTAGAAGAATCAGTGAGTGAGCTACACTGAAATCCTGGAGGTCGCTTTACTTTTCTCCATTATTATTTACCAAAAAAAAAAA
>NW_007728539.1:210601-259172 GCF_000696425.1 Galeopterus variegatus | reverse complement strand
AAAAAAAAAAAGTAAAATAAGTGAGCTGAGGAAAAGTAGAAGCACTCAAAATTAACTTTTCACCAAATCACCAGTTCTATAAAGTATACAAATTTTGTCATTTTTGCAATATTTTCAAATCAACCCAATCCTTCCAGGTTTTCACTAAATCTAATTGATTTTTTTTAAAAAAAGAAGAAGAAAGAAATAGTCATGGCAAATGTAAAAGCTGAAGGTTATGACCCCTATGTTTAGATTCCCACCCAGCTCAACAGTGCCCTGAGATAGGCCTAGTTTGGGTATCTGCCTTGCTGAGAAGATGCAAACATTTGGAGTCTAGCCAGGGACACGGAGTCTAGCTGGGGACGCGGCCAAGACTTTGGATGGATGTTGTAATGTTTCTGTAGCTCCAGGGGTACGGTGGACATCCCACATGCCAACTTCTAGGAGCCCGGCCCTTAAAATATGCAAGTGGTATAGAGCTGCGGTTAAGAGCACAGGCTCTAGAGCACAACTTCTTGAGTTCACAGCCTAACTTAGGCACTTGCTATCTCTGAGACCTTAGACAAGTAACTTAAGTGCTCTAAGCCTCAGTGTCTGCCTCACAGGGTGGTTATGACAACTGAGTGAAGTAGTGCATGTAAAGAGCAGAGGCTTGTGACAATGGGTGCAAGAAATGTTAATAGTTAGCTATCAGATGACATTAGGGAATTACAGTATTTCTTACAGATTATGGGCATAATCCTTAGGGGCTGTTTTCAGGGGGGTTTTTCATTTGTTTTTCTGTTTTTTGTTTTTCCTTTTTGTCTTTTTTACTGACCAGTAAGGGGATTGCAACCCTCGGTGTCGCGCCCGTACCGGGGACCGGCAACAGGATCGCAACCCTCGGTGTTGCACCCACACTGCGCTCAGCCAGTGAGCGGGAACCGGTCTCCACATGGGATCCGAACCCTCTGCAGGAGCGCTGCCGAGCTCCCAAGTGGCGCACTCTCCAGTGCGCCACCGGGCTGGCCCTTTCATTTGTTTTTTTAATAAAAAAAAGAGAGAGAGAATACAGACATAGTGGAAACTAGCTCCCAAGCGGCGCACTCTCCAGTGCGCCACCAGGCCGGCCCTTTCATTTGTTTTTTTAATAAAAAAAAGAGAGAGAGAATACAGACATAGTGGAAACTAAGTTCAACATGTTTGCTATGAGGTAAAATTTGGTATAAGTTGCATCTGTCTTAGAACCCATGCAATAGAGGGTTTATTATCACAACACAAGGAGACCTCGTTTAGAAAAAAAGCAAACTCCTGGCATGGGCCTGGGGCTCTGGCATACTTTGGAAACAAAATCTTAGGGGAATCATGAACATTATCTCTAACTATGTGATCTCGGGCAAGGCACTTAACCTCTCAGTGTTCTCATCTTAAAGAAATAATGATAACAGGGAGTTGGACTACAAGCTATAAAAGATTTCTGAGAGGTTCCAATTCACGCTAACATTCTATGATTCTACTTCATACCACAGACAGTTTGAAGTTGAATAAAACTGGATAATGAGAGTAAAGTCCTCCACAGTCTAGTATAGACAATGTAACGCTGTATCATTTAGGCTCCTGTAAATACACTATTTTTGAAAGTCTTTTAGTCTTGCCTCCCTGTTGAATTAAAAACTCTTTGAAGACAGGGACCATGCATTATTGCTCTTATTTCTCACTGTCCTTAGCACAGCGTTTACTTCATAGTAGCCATCAGTAATGTGCTAAGTAGAGCCTACTTCCATAAACCTTACACATCCAACCGTATCATGACTTTATCATCATTCTGGGTACTTGATCAAGCACAGCAACCTAGCCCCAAACAGGCATCAGTGAAACTGGCCAGGCACGTGATTCAATAAAGCATATTTCTAGCCTTCCATTCATTCACAAAAATTTATTTAATAATTATGATGTGCCAGGAACTGTGCTGGTTGTGAGGGATGCTTTAGACCACCATCACAGCCTTGAAGGTCCTCATAACAGCCTTAAAGGTGTACAGTAGAGCATAACTAGATACCGAACTGACTCACCAACACTTTTTCTCCCAAACCAGGCCTCCCCTCACAGATAAAGAAGCTTTGCAGTTCATCCCTGAAGTTTTATTACTATTTTATCATGTCAATGGTTTGGCACTACTAAGTTTAGAAAAACAACAACATGCATTTCTACAAATCTAAAAGTGTTTATCAGACTATATATACATATATAGGATAGGCCTTTCTTAAAGCAGAAATATTACACCGTAGACTAATGATTCCTATTCCTAGAAGACTTCTGAACTCCACATTTCCTGCTGCCGTGTTTCTGGTCTGAAGTACATCAGCAATATACTCTGTGGTCTGTAGATTATCTGCAAACCACTGACAGGTATCCAGGGCAGACCATGCACAGATATTTCTTCCCCTCTATCGCTGCCCTCACATGATGCTGTGGAAAGTAAAAGTTCATCAGATGATAGAGCTGCGCTGTGAATTCCTAAGCCTGAAGGGCTGTTTGAGATTTATCACCCCTGCTTATCAGCCATGAAGTGACTTTCTTCCATTTAAATAGCTGCCTGCTTCCCTCCTATGGCTTCATCCCAGTTGCTAAGGTTCTCTAAATGCTAATCAGGAGACAGAGGACACTCTGTGATCTTGTAAAGTGTTCACCCAGCAATTTGGTAAAAACAGAGTGCAAGCCTGATACCTAGATACCTATAGTTGTGGGTTTAATACAGAAATGATCATCACCAAGGCTATGTCTACCACCACAAAGAGAAATGGAATATTTAACATTGTTATAGAGATTTTGGATATATTTAAATAATAATAACAAAGCTAATACACTTATATCAATGGCTATTTGTGGGGGAAAAAAAAGGAGGGGTGATTGAAATTATAAACTCACAGACCTAGGGCTATACATAGAGAAAAAAATCTGGTTCTATGAAAATATTTGAGCTAGGAATATATGAAAGTTTCCAAGCAATGTGAATAATGGCATCTGGATATGTATTTAGCAAATAAGACAGTCACCAATACTATGTTTGACAGTCTTTTTTAGAAAGTTGTCTGGTTCTATGAAAATATTTGAGCTAGGAATATATGAAAGTTTCCAAGCAATGTGAATAATGGCATCTGGGTATGTATTTAGCAAATAAGACAGTCACCAATACTATGTTTGACAGTCTTTTTTAGAAAGTTGCTGTGCCTTAATGGATAGAAAAGTCAACTTGGAATTGAGAGGTCTTATGATTCTATGATTCAATAACTGTTTATTGAGGGCCTTACCAGCTTCATCACAAATAAAATGAGAGAACATTATAAAGTTAAACCTCCTCCCAACACTTTATGCTTTCTGAAGTCTTCAGTGAAAGATTCCAGTATCCTGCTCTTTTTAAGGCTCTGAGTCATCAGTAGTATTTATAAGAAGTATAAAAGATAATCAACCAACAGATTATTTTACTTGAAAACTAGTACAGAGTTCTCTCTGATGACTTTTTAAAAAAAATTGTCTGCTAATTTTAGGTATGGCCAGAGTGTCACAGAATCTCAGAGCTAGAAACATCCTCAAGAGGTCACCAAATAAAGTAAAATTTGGCAAATATCCATATATAAGTAAATCAACCTAGACAGAACAATTAAGTCTTGACTAATCAGCATTAGTCAAGTAGGGACTCCTAAGAGACCTGAAAATGTGCAGGAATCAAGATGAGATGATTCACAGAAGGAAACAACAAAGATAAGATGTTGTGCCAGGATTACAAAATCAAAGTTAACCTCAAAACCTTCAGAGAAATCTATTCTCTTGGGAATGCTGGTAATTACAATTCAGCACAACTTCTTTTGATTTTTTATTCATTAATGTCAAATCTGGTTTTCATATTAATTGCTAAGGGTCAAGTTCAGACACAAAAAGCATAGGCGTGCAAGTAGATACAACCTGATGTGTTTATCTTTTCAGAGCACACTTTTTGCTGCAGGAGTGTGCCAGATGTAGCAGCAGCTGTAGGAAGTTGTTTATCTACCCTCTTGACCTCTGTGAAGTGTTAGGAGATGGTAAAAATCATGTTTTTACATTATAGGCATCTCCATTCATACTAGCATCTTCTTAGTATCAGTCAAAACACACCGATAAAGAAGAAGGTCAAGAAGACGTAATTGTGCCCCCGTGATACCTGTAAAAACATACTTCTGCTATGATTTACAATGCCACGACAGCTCTCTGTTTATTTCCAAATACACTTCACCCATTCAACATTCAGAAAATATTTACTGAGCTCCTACTGTGTGCATGGCCCAATTAAAAAGTACTAGTCAAATGAATCCTAATACCTGTAACATTTGTGTCTTGCCTTTTTACAAATGTCAGTTGTTCTTTGAAATTTAGCATTTAGATTTTTCAAAATATATTAATAGTCCCAAGATGAGAGACAGTTCAAAATCTTCATGCATTCTTATTAAGAAAACATTATTTGGGGGTTCACAGCCAGATATAAAATTTCAGAGGCAAATGACATTCTTTTTGCAGAGAGGCAAGCTTCAGCCAAGCTTCGGGGCCACACAGGTTCTGTACTGATGGGCTCCCCGCTCCTGCCTTGTAGGGATTATACTAAATGCAAGTGGGATTGATCTATCAACCTAATCACTCATGAGAAATAATAACAATGTCATTAGCTAAGTTTCCAAAACAACCCAGTTCCTGCTTGAAAGTCAATCCCTCAGAAGCATGCTAAGCCTTACTTTTGTTATGACATTTGGATGAAGTCTCAAAGGTTCCTTTGGTCTTTCTCTGTCAACGTCAATGTCCTCTGGGGAAACCAGTGTGATGATATCAAAAGACAAAGGGAAACAAGTCAGAGTCTCCAAAGAGAAAGATGCAAACAATAAACCCAGTTAGTTTCTCATTTGGGTCCAGGAATAATTGGAAAATATTGTATTTTTTTCCCCCAAAAGGTCAGTTTACAACCAAAATCAAAATATATTCTCATATATCTTTGAATTATGTTTATTGATTTGCCAGACTTTTAACCTGATAAAATATTTGTAAACCTGGACATTCATAATAAGCTATATCTATACATATTTACTATGTGTATATAATCCAATTATAAAAGCATAGACGGATACTTTGGAACTCTAAGTAAAAGAACTGACACAAAATTTTATTTCTCTTTGAGATGTGTGCTCATTCACTGTGTGTGTGCACACGTTTGTGTGTGTGTGTGTGTTTGCCGGGAATACCAATATTGACATACATGGCCCATGCCTTCAAGGAGCTGTTAATCTAGTAGTTGTATTTTAGAGCTGGTTCATTTGATATATTTTTCTCTGGCAATCTTTGTTTATATAATAAAAGGCCATTCAGTCACTGGACAGTGATATGGTATAAGATTTAAAATTTTCAGCTTTCTCAGCTGGCTGTCTTGTTTCCCAGTCAGTATGTAACCTGAAGTTAGCCTTTAAACTCTCCAAGCCTTGGCTTTTCACTATCACATCAACTTAGCCAACATGAGAAGCCTTTCAAAATAATGATGACTAAACATACTGTTGACTCATTGGTCACCTGTTTGACTGATTTTTCAGCCATGAAAATTGCATATACTCAGAGTTAGAGGGGATGACTGCAGCAAGACTAAAAGAAACATGAGAATATTCTGAAAATATTTGCAGATGCCAAAGAACGAAACAATCATTCAATCATCCAATAAATATGATCTAGATATCTACTTGGTCCTAGCTGTGTGACAGAAAACTGCTTCCAACTGTCCCCCTCACTCAGTGTAGAGCCGTTGTGAATCTTGATGATCAAGTCTTGGCCATGGTCATAAAAATACAGCCCAAATCTCTTTCCTAAGACATTCTTATCGAGATTGCTGTGACAGTATGTTGATCAAAAAAGTGTTGAGTGTTGCTGAAGGCAAAAATGTGTGTATTATTAGAATGATATATGGACTATTCATATGGTGTTATATACATAAATATGCTGTTATTAAAAAAAAAAAGGCCTAGCCAAGTTGACACATAAAACTAAGCACCAAAGTAACGATACAGATTTTCTTTTAAATAAACATATCTGTATTTGTTTAAGTGAGTTTTCTAACTCCACGTATTCACCTCGGGAATTTATGCACTTATTTCATTGATGCTCTTTGCCTCTTTTTACACTAGCCACAAAACCAGTCGCAAAGCAAAAGAGAAAAGTAATCTCTTCACTTATAATAACTTTTAAAAATAGCCAAAAATGTTCTTTGTTGGTTTATTTAATCACATTATTGAAATAACTTTGCTCCAAAGAATTTGGGGCTATTTTTAAAAGTCAAATTCACTTTCAAAGTTGAAAATTTACCACCTTTGAGAATCTGTAGAAGCATATGTCACTAAAAATCATTACAAAGGAGGTATTTCAAAAACTTCTCCAAATAAAAGCAATCATTAGATTTAGTTTAACGTTACCAAAGGTAAAATCTTCAAAGAGCTATCTACGCTCTTCTAGATATGTAAGTGCTGGTTGTTTATAGTTAATCTCAGAGCTATGAAGTTGTATTATTGGCAATTTTTATGTGAAAGAATATTATAATGGCAAATATAAAAGATCTCAATCACATGTTCATGATAGGGAAAAAATACAGGAATCTCATTAAATAAATCATAGTATTAGTTTCAACATTGGATAGCAAACTGTATAGCTGTGTATAATGGTATGAGCAAGGACAGGAAATATATGGACAATTTTCAGACAGTGAAACTCCTAAAATTCATAGTAACATTTTGTGTGCATGTTCAGTTTTCTAAGGAGAGAGACCATAACTTTGATACTATGTGATTATAACTCAGAAAGAGTTAAGAAACACCATGTAGCAGAATATTTAATGCAATGCAAAAATGTTCGGGTTATATTTCTGAGTGAAAAGGCAAAACATATAAAAAGGCAGGCACAGTATGCTGTACTTAAAATATTTTTATATTTGCTTAGTAAATGATATTAGAAAAAACTATATACCAAAATGTTAGCAGGAATAATCTCTGAGTAGTGGGATTACAAGTAATTTTTTTTATTATTGCTTCGCTGTGGCTAGTCTGTATTTTCCCAGTTGGTGTATGGTGGTGCATATTGCTTTTACAAAAGAGAGAAAAATAATAAAAATTTAAGTTGCAAATGGAGTATTGGAGAAGGATTTGTCAGTGTATCATTGGCACAGTTCAGAGTACATATGTTCTGATTCTAGTCAACTGATTCCTGTTTGTTATTAATAGTAGCTGCAGTAGTAATAGTAATTGTAATGACAATTAACCACTTTCTAACAGTCTTACAGATAGCCCCCTTATTAATTGATAGGGGCTGGTTTATGTCTCATTATAAATCAATTAACTGGAATTTTGATTTATATATCAATTGAGCATAAATTTAGTTGACATGAATCCATTTCCCTTGATCGGTTCATCCATGGGTGGGAAGAAAATCAAATTTCTGAACTTGCAAAATTAAAAAATCTGTATAATTTTATCTGTGGTTTTCTTATCATGATCCCTCTAGTTTGACAAAAATGTGAGATACCTACTTAAAATAATGTCAGTCTCTTTACCTCAAAAAAAGTTAGGTTTGTGGATAAACTATCTCCATCATTCAAGTGTTTTTCTTTTAATAACTTCTTCTTAAAATGTTGGTGTTGATTATTACCTATCTGCTAACAAATGATAGCAGCTGACAAAATGAATGATAAAATAGCAAATAAATATTAATGCTTAGTTTAATCATGTATTGTTTTTTCACAGACAATTGTGTTTTGGGTTGCACATCAATTTGGGTCCACCGGGAAGGAAGTGCTGAGGCAGAATTAGCAATATAATAAATTTATTGGAGGAAATTCTTATGAAAGCCAGAGAAGAGAGGGAGCAAGAGCAGGCCCAGAGGGCCTTCTGTTTCTGGTCTGACACCTGTAAAAGAAGAGAGGAAAGAGGAAAGGACTTGGTAGCAAGAACCTCAGACTGCAGTGACCACTGCAAAAGTCTCAGCTAGGCTTATGGGCAGCCTCAGAATGAAGATGGCCCATTGAGGAGTTTCACACTGAACAAAAATGGTCCAACTCTAGTCAGGGGAGAAGTTGGCCTCAGTGTGAACACCAAGGCAGATCGTAAAGGTGCAGTAGTAGCTGGAGGCTGAGAACTCACTGCACTCTTCAAAGCACGTTCTCTCTTGAAGAGAGACTCGAGCAACACACTTACATCATTGCCACAAGTTAATTTTTTATTTCATATACATAGATTTATTTTTTGCTACTAAAATTGTTCTTGGTACTGTGTTGGAATTACATATACTATTCTTTCCTCGTGATGCTGAAAGAGCATAGTATTCCTAATTACAGTCTACAAACAAAGATGAAAATTTCAGGGCGGGCCCGTGGCTCACTTGGGAGAGCGTGGTGCTGCTAATACCAAGGCCACGGGTCCGGATCCCGACATAGGGATGGCCGGTTCACTCACGGGGAGAGTGTGGTGCTGACAACACCCAAGGGTTAAGATCCCCTTACAGGCCATCTTTAAAAAAAAAAAATCAAAATTTCCAGGTGCATTATCATATTAACAACTTTGAGACCCGTTTTGGATTTGGAGTCAGAAGACAAACTCAAATCCTAGCTTCGTAACTTCCTATCTACATTGTCTTGAGCAAGATACCTGACCTCTCTGAACCTCTTTTTCCTTATTTGTAAAGCAAGAATAGCCATACCTTACCACAGAGGATTGTTTTAAAGATTGAATACAATAATATATGTGAAAATCCCTGGCATATAGAAAATGCTCAATAAATGTTTATTTTTAAAATGGAAAACACCAATCCTAACATACTGCCACATCTAGTTTGTCAATATTTCCTTACTTTTCCTGGCCAAGTTACATAACTTCTGATAAGCCTCCGTTTCCTCATCTATAAAATAATCTCACTACCACTGGCACTGAGTTACTGAAATAATTATATGAAATAATGCAAATAGAGCATTTATCCCAGTACCTGACTCACAATAATTCCTCAGTAAATGTTATCAATTAAAACTACTTGGTATAAGAATATTAGTTCATTTTAATTTTGAAATTCAGAGAAATTGGATCCATTATACATTGTATTACAATCTCAGCATCAAAGGAACTAACAATATCTCGTTATCATTCTCCGACTTGAAATCTTTGCAGTAAGTGCACACAAATACCTCTGTTTACTAAAGATGATCACACATCAGTATTATACGATAATAACTAGACTGAGACAACAAGCAACTTTACTGATCATCAGTTTTTAAATTTGTTCCTCTGTTTTAGTCCATTTTGTGTTGCTATAACAGAAATACCCGAGACTGGGTAATTTATAAAGGAAAGAGGTTTATTTGGCTCACGATTCTGGGACAGCTGCATCTGGCATGGGCCTCAGGCTGCTTCTACTCATGGCAGAAAGTGGCAGCAGCTGGCGGGTACAAGCAGATCACATGGTGAGAGGAAGAGAGAGAGAAAGTGAGGGGAGGTGCCAGGGTCTTTTTAAGCAACGAGCTCTCATGGGAACTAATAGAGTGAGAACTCACTCATTAATCCCCCCTCCCCCAGGAAGAGCATTAATCCATTCATGAGGGATCCGCCCCCATGACTCAATCAGTTTCCAACACTGCCATGTTGGGGATCAAATTTCCACATGAGTTTTGGAGGGGACAACACATCCAAATTCCATTGTCCTCTGACAGAAATATATGCTTGGATTTTTTCCATACAGATCTTGACATCTTTTACTAGATGTTATTTTACCACTGTAAAATAATAACAATGATTTTTTTGTTGTTGTTGTTACCTGAAAGCTTCAATTTCTTTTAGGTATTTTTCTTAATTTTAGAGCTTTAAGTGGATATTTTAAATGTAAATTACATTTATTTTTCCTTCTGTCCATCCTCCAATTTTACCCCTGCCAGTTTATCCTTTGAAACTTCAGAGAGGGCCGGCCCGGTGGCGCACTGCTACAGTGTGCCGCTTGGGAGCATGGTGGCGCTCCCGCCGAGGGTTCGGATCCCACATACAGACTGGCTGCTCACTGGCTGAGCGAGGGGCGGGTCCCACACCGAGGGTTGCGATCCCGTTGCCGGTCCCGGTCCGGTACGGGCGCGACACTGAGGGTTGCGATCCGTTGCCGGTCACGAAAAAAAAAAGACAAAAAAAAAAAAGAAACTTCAGAGAGTTAGGAACAAAGAAATATTGGGTGGAAAAAAAGAAAAATGGTTTAAAATAAGGAAACATTATAGACATACAAAGAAAATAGGGAGCCAGTATATACTATAATCACTTGAAAGTGGGATGGAAATAGAGCAGGAGATAGTAATGGAACCTTCCAAAGGCAGAAATAAACCTTGACCACTGAGTACTGGAATATGAAACATGGTCATGGATAAACCAAGCTTTTTTCCATACATTTCACAGATAGGCAGTTCCAGATTTCACAAGGTTAGGCCAGGCTAGGCTAGTCTCTGGACTCTGGATGCAAAGCTTCTCTTTCAAATTTGAAAAAACAAAGGGAAATTACATAACTCTTGGATAAAATTGTCATTCAAATGATGCCTGTTCCTGATAAGGAAATTGCTTTGATTAGAAGTGCACTAAGACCGTGTGCTTTTTTCTCCCAGAGCCAATCAGTAGTCACGACTCAGTGAGTAACAAGGTTTTCCATACTAATCAACAGGGCCTAATTACAGCAAGTATCTCAAACATAAGTCTTTTATTAAAGTAGTTATTAATTTAAAAATCTACTATTCAAAATATATATTTTCAAAATTTTTATTCATACTTATAATTTTCCATCATCACAAATCACCAAGAAAACAAAAATACTGATCACTCTTGACAAAGATGCAACAAAATCATATTAATACCAAGCATAAATAATTTTTCATGAACTAAGAGCCAAGACTCAGCTTTCATTTCAGGCTAAAATCCATGAAATTCAATTTATCTGGTCCTCTCTCAAAAATATGAAAGCAACTCACAAGATAAGAAGAGTGAGCTTTGTCTTCCAGAAGCAGCACAGAAAAGGAGGGGAGAAGCCAAAACTGCAGAGGTTGATCCAATTTTAAAAAACCAAACAGACAAATGAAACTCCTTATAGAAGTCCACCTGATGGGCAGAAAAATCCACAAATGGTTTGAGCAATTGGCAGAGGCATATCGTCCTTTCATTCTATTAGCAAGCATTCTTTCGTATTCCTTCTGTATGCCAAGCTTATTTGGGGGCTGAACAGGCCTAACCATACTGCAGTTTCAGGCAACCTGAAAAAATCATCTCACAAGCAACCAGTGTGGTGCAATTTCAGGCTTTTGTCCTAATAACTGAGCCCTCTGTATGAAAATGGGATTCTTACTGCTATAAAGTAACTCAAAAAATAAATCATTTTCCCCTGATGTATCAGACGCTAAAATTTACTTCAAGATTTCTGTGGTTTAGATTTCTTTCAGGTACAAATCAAAGACCTAAACCAGATATTTTTGTATCAAGTCCAAGAAGAAAAAAGCAAAATAAAATGTGGCAAGATTTCTCTCTATCTTCCTCACGCTCACATGCAGATCCCCGGTATGCATAAAAAAAATCCAAACACAAGTCGATTAATGGTGTCTTCTAAAACATGTCCTGATTGGAAAGAAAGAGAGCAAATATAGAGAGAGACAATTTAGGTGTACAGTACACTGTTCAGAGAGTTAAGGTTTCAATGCAATTTTGCTATTGAAGTTTGGAATATAAAATATGAGCATGGAAGAGTGACGATTTGTGGTAGTCCTGGTATACGCCATGTCCCTGTTCAGTCTCCCCAACGTTAACATAATCACAGGAGTCGTAAAGCCATAGAGAAATGTTTGTTATTCTTGAAAGCTTCGTTCATCCTGGCATTTCAACAAACCCCAGCATATGTTTGCTTCCCTTTTATGAGAAACGGCATAATGCTCTGAGCCACAACAAGTCATTAAGAAACCACAGCGGACCATTTAAGTGTCAGTTTTCATTTTCATCCCAATGACCCTCATTCTTGCCATCTTTATTAAGACATCAATTTCCTGCTCAGCTTCCTCTGCCCTTCAAGTAAGGAAAAGCAATCACTCCCTGGAGGAGACTGAAGGAAAAGCAAAACTGATAGGACATTTGAAAAAGATAAAAATGGGTGAATAGAAGGTTCATAACCCCTCAACCTAAAAAATAATCAGGTCAACTCAGAAAATCTGCCCGAGAGTTGAAATTTGTGGCAGAATAGGACAAGGCAGCTTTGCCACAAACTTTGCATGACTTGGCTTCTAGGGGACCTGGAAGGCTAGGATTGGTAGAAAAGAGACTAAAAATATATAAAGAAAAATGTGAATAAGTGGTTGTATTTTAGAAGAAGCTTTGCTCAACTCCATAAAACCACTAATTTCAGTAATTATAATCATAGCTAACATTTAATCAGTGCTTAGTAAATGCTGGGCACCATACTAAGCCCTTTACACAGATCATCATATTTAATTCTCACAAAAACTCTATGAGGAATGAGCTATTATTATCCCTATCTTACTGAAACACACAGAGGAGAAGGACCTTTCACCGGCCAAGAAGTATGTTCCAAATTCCAACTCCAGAGCCCACTGGTCAACTCTAGCCCAGAAGCCTAGCTTCTTGCTCCAGAGGAATTGTTCCAGTTATCTACTGCTGTGTAACAAACCAACCCAAAACCTAGTGGCTTAAAGCTCTCATTTGTTCTTCTCTCTCATGGTTCTGTGGGTTGAGTGAGCTCAGCAAGGCAGTTCTTGCTCAGAATCTCTCATGCAATTAAAGTCAGATAATGGCTGGGCCAATAGTTATCTAGGGCTTGACTGCACTAGTCTGGACATCCAAGATGGTGCTGTCACAGGACTGCCAGCTGATGCTGACTATCAACTGGGAGTTCAGGTGGAGTTGTTGGCCAGACTGCCAACAAATAATCACTCATGTGACTTGGGCTCCTTGGGGCATGGCAGCTGGGTTCCAAGAAAGATGTTCTAAGAGGAAGCACCCTGAAAGTAAGCATTCCAAGAAACCCAAGCAGAGGTTGCAAGGCTTCTTATGACCTAATCTCAGAAGTCCTGCAGCATAACTTCCACCGACTTCTATTGGCCAACAGCAAGTCATAGACACAGCCAGATTCAAGGGGAGGAGATGTACGGGGCATGAATTCCAGGAGATGTGGAGTTGATATTTGGATACCAACTACCATAGTTATATCTATAAAGGACAAATAAGCCAAAGAAGCCAACAAAGAAGCCAAAGAAGGAAGTCTGGGAAGAAGCCAAAAAAGGAAGTCTGGCCTCCATGAAGCTCTGGGAATGAACCAGTTCTTCAGAAATGTTAAACCAACTATATTACTAGAAAGCATATCTGAAAACAATGTCAAGAAAAGCAAACTGTTGTCCTAGACACAAATTTAAACCTAGTCCTCCTGAGTGATCTGCACAGAAATAACTATTTCACGCACAATGAATTTCTCGATATCTTCCTCAAAGTACTGCCCTAAAGATAGTCCTCTGGTGGCCTCATATATTTTGTGGAATACATGTGATTTCTTCTTTTTTACTTACTCTCCTTTTATATATCCTACTGATTTAGAGGCATTATGGTATAAGTAGGAAGATAAGAATCAAATGGCCCTGAATTCAAATTCAGAATCTACCAGTACTCTAAGTCCTTAGTTAAGACTCAATGTTTATGACATTTTTCCTCACCTAAATAACAGGGCTAATACTACCTGCATCTACAGTTCAGAGTATTTATGTCTGTCTATGTCACTGATATACATTGTCATTACGGATTTAATTCAGACCCTTTTCTCTAAAGTTCACAATACCTAACAGAAAAAAAAAAAAAAAACTTAAGCCACCTTCATAAACCAAGAAGGAATAAACTTACTTGCTAAAAATTTCAGCAGATCAGCAGCCTCAAAGCTCTAGGCCCTAAAGATCTTCCCTGTCCTGCTTTGCTCATATTGGGGCCTTTACTCAGCAAGGTTCTGTATCTAAGACTAAGAAGTCCTAATAATTCTGTTCCTATGCAGGCAGACCACATAAGGCAGGAACAGGAAGGAGAAATAAGGTTTAGCACAAAGATAATTTTCATTTTTACAATACTTGTCTGAGAATAGATACAAAGTAATATTTGTTGGATGGATGGATTGGTGGGTAGGTGGATGGATAGGCAAAGGGTGGATGGATTGGTAGAGGGAAGGATGGATGGATGGATGTATGGATGGACAGATGGGCAGAAGGATGGACAGGTTTTTGTTGCAAATCTTCGTCCTCATGCTAGTGTCAGAAGATGCACTCTCACTTTCACCTCACAAAATCTCCATCCATTCCACACTCCTTTTTTTTTTTTTGTCTTTTTTCCGTGTCCGGCAACGGATCGCAACCCTCAGTGTTGCCCCCGTACCGGACCGGGGACCAGCAACGGGATCGCAACCCTCGGTGTTGCTCCCGCGCCTCGCTCAGCCAGCGAGCGGGAACCGGTCTGTATGTGGGATCCGAACCCTCGGGCGGGAGCGCCGCCGCGCTTCCCAAGCGGCGCACTATCCAGTGCGCCACCGGGCCGGCCCCACACTCCTTAAACAGAGATAGAACAAGAGATAATTTCTCCCTTCCCTTCCGAATGTTCTTTCTATCTCAGTTTGTTCTCTCAACCCATTTTCCTCTTTCCTCCTCCACTGGTGATAGAATATTTAAAGGGAGAGATGAGTAGCCAGAGGAGATAATTGTGGGCTCTTAGGCTGTGAGGTGGGAGCTTTTCTTTTCTCTTTCCTTAATTCTCAGAATGTAGTTTTATCCTCCAGCTTCTACATCTAGCTAAGGGCAAGTGTCCAGAATTTTTTTGCTGGAATGATGCTGCTTTATCAGAGAAGGTTGAGTCGGACTTTTCTTGTTGCTCTGGAATAGGGACCAGGGCTCTTGGCTGAGAAAAAAGAGGACGTAAATACACCACACTCTAAAGTGAGGCACAACAACGTCTTTCTAAAAAGCAGCCCTATTATCATCACCACCACCCCAACCACCCCCCACACATACACAACACCTTTTTCAGTATAATCTAGGAGAGAAAGAGGGCATAGAGTTGGAACTGAAAGCTATCAACCTTGTGTGTCCTTGGGGAGAAACACTTCTATACAAGAGAGGAAAGATGTGTCTCTTCACTCTTCCCAAAGCCAAGAGGTAGGCAGGATTGTAGAATAATTACTGTTATAGACTGAGGGTATCAGAAAAAATAAAAGAAACTGGCATCTCACCATTGGATAGATGATCACTGAATTGTACAGTCTGAAGTCCCATACTGGAGTTGCCATCCATCTGAGGTGTCTCTTGGGATAGCCTGACATGCTTCCCTTGGAGTTTGGTGACTCCACGTATGCAGAGCATGGTGCCAGCTGCTCTTCTGGAGATTTATGAAGTCAAATCCTTGCTGAGTAGCCCTGGGAAGAAGATGGAAACAACAACCTATCAGAGCATGCAAAGGAGGACTCTAGTAGTTCCCAAAGCTCCACTTAAAAGAACATGGAGTTATAGGGAGGAGCAGAATTTGAAGGCTGCTCAAGGGGCTTTTGTGTTAAAGGAGATGAGCTCCCATTTACACTGGGGCTACCCCTTCCCCAGAAAAAGTGTTAGAGGCATGAATCACTGTGGTGCAAAGGAAGACACAGCCACCATCTCAAAGCTGGTCTTCAGCAACAGAGATGTCCAGAGGGAGATGAATGACATGTCTAGAATTCCAACACATTGACTGTACAGAGACTACCAGCAACAGAGGGATCCAAATGAAACCAACTAAGGACAACCCAGGAAGGTTCCAATAGTCCTCAATCAGGGCAGAATGCTCCCCAAGGTGTGCTTGGAAAAGTGGAGAGGGTGGTTGTCATAAAGACTGAGGGTACTATGGGAATTTGTATTGGGCTAGAAATGTTAAGTATTCAGGAGCATGCCAGGGGACTTAGGCAGGAGCTTCAGGCAGCATCCCGTGCCTGGCAGAAGGCAGGGGCATGCCAAAAACACCACTTTCACACAGGTGGTCCATCACAGCCACTGCCACCACAAGGGCAGCTCACTGCCACAGTAGTAGCCACAACCATTGTGCAGGCAGCCCACTGCCCACTTGACTGCACTGACACAAGTAGAGTCACCAGCAGAGACTAGAAAAAGAAGTCTCTACCCTCAAAACCCACTCGAGAGTAATAGAAGAAGCAACTGCTCTATCAGATGACCAGAATCAATGTACAGATATAGAAAAAAAAAAAAAAAAAAAAAAGAAAATATGACACCACCAAAGGAATATAGTAATTCTGAAGTACCAGACCCCATAGTGCAAAAAACCCTTGAAATGACTGAAAAAGAATTTTGAGCAATGATCTTAAGGAAACTCAGTGAGATGCAGTTAGACAACATAATAAAATGAAAAAAAAAATGAATGATATGAAGGAGGAAATTTATAAACAGATTAATACCTTAAAAAAAGTAGCAGAACTCCTGTAACTGAAGGATTCATTCAATGAAATAAAAAAACACAACTGAGAGCTTAAGCAGCAGGTTAGAGCAAGCAGAATAAAGAATTTCTGATCTCAAAGGTAATCTTTTTAAATAACCCAGGCAGACAAAAAAAAGAAAAAAGAATTTTAAAAAATGAAGAAAATCTAAGAGAGCTAGCAGACAACCTTAAGTGGAAAAACATCCAAATTACGGGTGTTCCATAAGGGGGTGAGAAAAGAAAAGGCATTGAAAACAGGTTCAACAAAATAATAATTGAAAACTTCCCAGGTATAGGGAGAGATGTGGGCCTTCAGATCCAAGAAGCCCAAAGATGCCCAAACAGATTCAGTCCAAAAAGAACCTCTCTGAAACACATTATAGTCAAACTGGCAAAGTTCAAAGATAAAGAGAGAATATTATAAGCAGCAAGTGAAAAGTGTCAAGTCCCCTATAAGGGAGTCTCCTTCAGACTAACAGCAGACTTCTCAACAGAAACTCCACAAACCAGAAGAAAATGGGATGATATATTGAAAATACTAAAAGAAAAAAATGGCCAGCCACATATACTATACCTAGCAAGCATACCCTTATGAAACGAGGGAGAAATAGTGTATTTCCCAGACAAGCAAAAACTGCAGGAGTTCACCACCACACAACCAGCCCTGCAAGAAATCCTCAAGGGAGTCCTACATCTGGAATTTGAAAGATGATAATCACTACCACAAATACACAAGAAAGAACAAAACCCAGTGGTAGAACAAAATGCAAAAATAAAAAGAGAAAGAAACTAAATCTTACCACCTCAAAAAACCAACAAACATCAAAGACAAACAAAAAAAGGGGAAGAAAGGAACAAAAGATATTTAAAACATCCAAACAAAAATCAATAAAATGCCAGGAATAAGACAATAACTTTCAATAACAACCCTAAATGTAAATGGGATTAAACTTCCCACTCAAAAGACACAGACTGGCTGATTGGATTAAAAAGCTAGACCCAACTATATGCTGTCTTCAAAAGACTCACCTCACCTGTAAAGATACACACAGACTAATAGTGAAGGGATGGAAAAACATATACCATCCAAATGAAATCCAAAAATGAGCAGGAATAGCTATTCTTATACCAGATAAAATAGACTTTAAAACAAAAGCCATAAAAAGAGACAAAGAAGGCTATTATATGATAAAGGGATCTATCCAGCAAGAAGATCAATCATAAATATATATGCACCCAACATTGGAGCATCCAGATATACAAAGCAAACACTGTTAGGCCTAAAGAAAGAGATAGACCCCAATGTGATAATAGAAGGGGACCTGAACAACCCTCTCTCAGCACTGGACAGGTCATCTAGGCAACAAATCAACAGAGAAACACAAGATTTAAACTACACCTTAGACCAATTGGACCTGGCAGATATCTACAGAACATTTTATCCAACAACTACAGAATAGACATATATATAGGTCACAAATCAAGTCTCAACAAATTTTAAAAAATTGAAATCATTTCAAGTGTCTTTTCTGATGACAATGTATTAAAACTAAAAATCAATAATAAGTAAAACTCTGGAAACTAGACAAATAAATGAAAATTAAACAGCATACTCCTGAATAACCTATGGGTCCAAGAAGAAATTAAATAGGAAATCAAAAAATTTCTTCAAACTAATGAAAATAAAGACACATTATACCAAAACCTGTGGGATGCTGCAAAAGCAGTATTAAGAGGGAAGTTTATTGCAATAAACACTTACATCAAAAGAATAGAAAGACTTCAAATAAACGACCTAATGCTACACCTCAAAGAACTAGAAAAACAACAACAATCCAATTCCAAAATTAGGAGATGAAAAGAAATAATTATTCAGGCAGAACTAAATAAAATAGAGACCCCCAAAATGATACAAAAGATCAATGAAACAGAAAATTGGTTTTTTTTTTCAGAAGATAAATGAAATAGACAAACCATTATCTAGGTTAACTAAAGACAGAAGACAGAAGACCCAAATAATAAAAATTAGAAATTAAAAAGGAGACATTAAACCAATAGTACAGAAATACAAAGAATCATTAGAGACTATTATAAACAACTATACAGCAATAAATTTGAAAACCTGGAGGAAATGGACAAATTACTGGACACATACAAACTACCAAAACTCAACCAAGAAGAAATAGAAAGCCTGAACAGACCAATAATGAGCAAAGAGACTGAAGCAGTCTCCCAACAAAGAAAGGCCCAGGACTGATGGCTTTTACATACACATAAAAACCCTCACCAAAATATTAGCAAACAAATGCAGCAATACATCAAAAAAATTATACACCATGATCAAGTGGGATTCATCCTAGAGATGCAAGGATGGTTTGATATGCACAAGTCAATTAATGCAATACACCACATCAACAAAATCAATGACAAACATTGTATGGGTTATCTCAACACACACAGAAAAAGCTTTTGACAAAATTAAACATACCTTCATGATAAAGGCTCTCAACCAACTAGGTATAGAAGGAAAGTATCTTAACACAATAAAAGCCATATGCAGCAAACCCACTGCCAATATCATCTTGAATGGGGAGCTTTTCCCTTAAGAACAGAAGAGATACAAAGATGTCCACTCTCACCACTCCTATTTAACATAGTATTGGAAGTACTAACCAGAGCAATCAGGCAGGAGAAAAAAATAAAAGGCATACAGATTGGAAAACACAAAGTCAAATCGTCCCTGTTTGTGGATGACATGTTCCTATATATAGAAAAAACTAAAGACTCTACCAGAAAACTCTTAGAACTGACAATTTTGGTTAATTTGCAGGATACAAAATCAACACACTAAAGTCAGTGTTGTTTTTGTACTCCAGCAACAAACTAGCAGTAAAGGAAATCAAGAAAGCTAGCCTACTTAAAATAGTCACCAAAAAAATAAAATACCTAGGAATCAATTTAACCAAGGAGGTAAAAGATCTCTATAATGAGAACTACACATCACTGCTGAAAGAAATTAAAGAGGACAGAAAAAGATTGAAAGACATTCCATGCTCTTGGATTGGAAGAATTAATATTGTGAAAATGTCCATACTTCCCAAAGCGATCTACAGATTCAATGCAGTCCCCATCAAAACACCAATAACATTCTTCACAGAGATAGAAAAAAACAATCCTGACATTCATATGGAACAACAAAAGACCCCAAATAGCCAAAGCAATCCTGAGCAAAACAAAAAATAAGGCCAGAGGCATTACACTACCTGACTTCAAATTATACTACAAACCTGTAGTAACCAAAACAGCATGGTACTGGCATAAAGACAGACACTTGGACTAATGGAACAAAATAGAGAACGCAGAAATCAACCCACATACTTACAGCCAACTGCTATTTGACGAGAGCAATAGGAGCGTACACTGGGGTAAGGATGGCCTCTTCAATTAGTGGTTCTGGGAAAACTGGACATCCATACGGAGAAGAATGAAACTAGACCCGTACCTCTTATCATATACCAAAATCAATTCAAAATGAGGAAAAGACTTATATATAAGACCCAAAACTATAAAACTACTAAAAGAAAACATAGGAGAAACACTTCAGGAAGTAGGACTAGGCAAAGACTTTATGAATAAGACCCCAAAAGCACAGGCAACAAAAGAAAAAAAGAAACAAATGGGATTATATCAAACTAAAAATCTTCTGCACAGCAAAAGAATCTGTTAACAGAGTGAAAAGACAACATACAGAGTGGAAGAAAATATTACCAAACTGTGTATCTGACAAGGGGTTAATATCCAGAATATACAAGGAACTCAAACAACTTTACAGTAAAAAAACAAGCAACCCAATTAAAAAATCAGCAAAGGAACTGAATTGGCATTTCTCAAAGGAAGATACACAAATGGCCAACAGACACATGAAAAAATGCTCAACATCACTAAATATCAGGAAAATGCAAATCAAAACCACATTGAAATATCATCTCATGCTAGTTAGACTGGCCATTATCAAAAAAGCAGAATAACAAATGCTGATGAGGACACAGAGACAGGCGAACCCTCCAACACTGTTGGTGGGATGTAAATTAGTGCAGCTGCTATGGAAATCAGTATGGAAGCTCCTCAGACAACTACAGATAGAGCTACCATATGACCCGGTAATCCCACTGCTGGGTATATACCCAAAGGAATGGAAATCACCATGGTGAAGGAATACCTGCACTCCCATGTTCATCGCAGCTCTATTTACAACAGCCAAGAGTTGGAACCAACATAAATGTCCATCAACAGATGACTGGATAGGGAAAATGTGGTACACATACACAGTGGAATACTACTCTGCTATAAAAAAGAATGAAATTCTGCCGTTCACAGCAACATGGATGAACTTAGAGAAAATTACATTAAGTGAAATAAGCCAAACACAGAAAGAAAATACTGCATGTCCTCACAATAATTTATTGAACTTTCGAAAGGACAGAACAGAACTAAGGACACCAGAGGTGGGAAAAGGGGAGGCAGGAGGGGGACTAGCAAGAAATTGGTAAAGGGCCACAAAAAATGATTACATTGTATCATTTATAATGATAAATATAGTAATTATCCTGATTTGAGGATCACATATTGCACACAGGTATTGATCTGTATAATGATAAATATAGTAATTATCCTGATTTGAGGATCACATATTGCACACAGGTATTGATATTCAACACTGTGCCCCACAGATATGTACAATTACGTTTCAGTTAAAAATGAATTAATTAAATAAATTTAATAAATAAAAAAGAAATATTCAATATTCTAAAATGCACAGAACATTTCCATCCTAAGAATTGTGCCACCCAAAATGACAATAGCATCCCCATCAGGAAACACATTGGTGCACCTAGGGGAAGGAGAAGTTGTATATCTCAAGGTCGACTGTCTGTCCTCCATTCTCGCACCATTCACCCACCCCCGCCTCTTGCCTATCCCCACCCTCTCCATTCCAGAGTGCCAGGTCAGAGAAAGAGAGAAAAGGCAGTTTGTACACTCCTGCCCCAGACTTGCCAGGCCTCAGTCAAACCTGCACTGGACGAGGGAGATCAGACTTCCACTGAGTCTAAGATTGATGCTTGCAACAAAAACATACCGAAATTTTTATAACTGAAAAAGAGCAGAAAGTTAGAGAATCTGCCAAAGATGTTAAAGAGTGGAAAAATGGAATTCAACTGAAGGCTATAAAAATCAATAATTGGAAAAAATTAGGAACATTTCATGTTTATATACCATTTAGTTAAAATTCCTCAGTTAACTCCTCCATGAAGGGGAGTAGGGTCATGGTTTTCAAACACGCCAAGGAAGGAAGGTCACCAAGAATGTTTCTGTCTGCCTTACTGACCGCCGCAGATAAGCAGCTGCTGCTCGCCCTGCTTGGAAACATTACATCCTGTTTCCTCCAGGGTCTGGGTGGAGCCCCAGAGGCTGCCATCTAGGGCTGGGGCAGTTGGGTGGAAAGCTCACTGGAAGCCTAGCAGGGGTGCTGGCTGCTGGGCACAGAGTTTGCATCCCTGGTAAAGGATAACGATGGGTAAGTAATAATTGTGAGATGGGTTTTCCTCTTCCCCTGCCATGGACAGGTGCTTAATTGCAGAGCCCACTGCCAAATGACCCAAGAGGGAAAATGCCCAAAGCAGAACAAGCTGGGCTGTATGAGCAGACCCGGGGAGCATGGGCCTCTGACACGATCAGAATTTACTCTGAGCTTCCATCCCTCCGCCCTGCTCAGGGCTGTCTCACTCACACAAAATGCAAAACTCAATCCCATCTTCCCTTAGTATATTTCCTGTCTCCCTTTCTTCCAATCCCCTTATCCACACTTAGAAAAATGAATAATTGAGAAGTGCCCCTTTTAACACCACAGCAAAATTACCCCATCTAATAAAAAATATCAGTTGATACAGACTTTTGGAGGACAACTTGGCAATATCTACTAAAATTTTAAATGTGCTTGCCCTCTGACCCAGCAGTTCCAGGCATTTATCCTGTGAGCATGTCATTCATAGCTGTATTCCCAGTGTCTAGAGCCCCAGAACTGTACCAGGTATGCAGTGGCTGCTCAATAAAAATGTGGTGCATGGTTAAATTAATAAATATGCAATTTTAAAAGATAGCAAGGTTGGCAAGCAGACCAACACATAACTTATGATTTCATCTAGGTTTATGAAAAGCACAAATTATATTTTTTCTGCTGTTTAAAAAAAAAATCTGTAAACCTCAGATCACAGCACATAATTGGAGATACAGAGTAGGCATGCTACGTGTGCAAGGTCCCTGTCAATTAATTCTATTGTACCTCTTTTTCCCCCTCGTATTCTTTTTATCCCCACTTCCATTTCCTGCCTCATTCTAATGTTTATAGTATATGTTCTTGCATCTGTATATGTTATCAAAAGATAATGTTTTTATGTACGTTTTTATTTATAGGTAATATGGCACATAATTTCTTGCATTCAGTTTCTCGTTCTTTTCACCATGCTTGTAAAATCAATCTGTGTTAAACTGTGGGTATATCTGGTTTATTGCATTGTGACTGCTGTGTAGTATTCTACAAAAGATATCCACCATGGTTTACTTATCCATTCTCACTGTGATGGACAAGTTCCTTCCAATCCCCTGCCACCACAAATGATGTTGCAAAAAAAATATTCTCCTATATGATCCTTTATAAACCTCTGCAAGAGTGTCTCTGGGACATATGACTGAGAAAGAGATCATGAGTCTAACAAAATATGCCTTCTCCATTTCACTGTAAGTGCTAGGTTGCTCTCCAGAATGGTTGTACCAGCTCACACACCTACCAGCAGCACAAGAGGTTCTCTTGTTCTCCACGAGATAAATTCTAAACAGAACAAAGCACAATAGGTCTGTTACCTCCTATGATCTCCCCATAATTCTATTAATGCAAACTAAGGATGTCTTCTCTTCTCAGCAGCATCAGCTGCCCAAAGGCTCATTGAACTTGTGGTCAGCAAAATTTCCCAAGCCTTCTCCACATGAATGCTTGCTTACACCTGCAGAAGTAATTTGGGACAGTTCAGAGTGCAAATTAAAATCAAAATCTGTAGTTCAACCTGCCCTTCAAATGCTTTCTTCCAATTTAATTAACTTAACTCCATGATTTTTCTTTCTTCTTTCCCTCATTCAGCTGTTATCTGATTGATCAGACTTTAGAACTAGATAGATCTGAGTTCAAATCCCTTCTTTGCCTCTTACTAACCCTGTGACCTGGGAAACATTATTTATTCTCTGAACTTTCGTTGTTTTGATTGTTTTAGAAATAATAACATTTACTTCATAGTATTGTGAAGTAAGTGTAATGAAGATTAAATGAGATGTAATACCATAAGATGCCTGACACATAGAAGCCCATTACCATGCTAATTCCCTTCTCCTGACTCCTTTCTTTTCCTTCCTAGACCTCGAAAGGGAAAAGAAATCACTCAATTCCTCCCAGATAGTTCTAGACTCCTGATTCCCACAACAAAATCTACCTGTCTGTGTTCATATTTCTTCAACTCTGTGCTCTCTGGTACAGAACACATTAACCGACCCAAGATTGCACAGTAAGAAGTCCCTGATTCCCACAACAAAATCTACCTGTCTGTGTTCATATTTCCTCAACTCTGTGCTCTCTGGTACAGAACACATTAACCGACCCAAGATTGCACAGTAAGAAGTCATAGTGGATCAAGGTGTTCCTCTTCCACGTGACATTTGGAGTTTCACAGAAGTTTCCCAGACTCTCAATGCCTTAATGCTTTGGGGATCGAAGTCAGAGTATATGGTACAAAGTTAGGCAAAGAGGATTCTCCCCACCTCGGTGGTTTGATGTTGGCACAGTGTGGCTGTGACATGCACCAGTGGGAGATGGCAGAGATGTGACATCAGACTGAGGGGTCGCACCAGTCCAGTGGCATCACAGTAGTGAGAAACTTTGCAGGGCTCAGCGGGTCCCAGAGGCTTAGCACCTGACATTGTTGCACAGAGATCCAGCACATGTTTATAATCACACAAGAGGTCTCCCTGCTGTTATCAGAAATCATTGAGGAGAAGATTGATGCCTGCAGCAAGTACTTTTTGTGTCCCTTCCCACTCCTGTAAGCCATCTGATTTCAGCACAGCTATGGTGGGCAGCTTTGTATGCAGTGCCAGATTCCAACTCAAGCTCCTACCAAGGTTTCTGCAGCTTTTCTGCTTGGGGATTTTCTCCAAAACCAAAGAAGGCCATGAAGAATGCATGTAGCCACAGCCTGGAGAAGGAGATTTAACACCCCAGAGGCAACCGAGGGGGTACAAGAGTCAGTAGATAAATGCTCCAGCTTCCTGCCCATTAAAATAATTCTGAGGCGCCTTCTACAAAGTTTTTCAGAACATCCCCAGTGGGACTGAGCCCCCATTGTCCACCAAGGCAACCAACTCAATAATGCACATTTGCTGGATTTTCTTTCTTCCCTGTCTCATCCTCCCTGCTCCCTCATTGTGCTTCCTGCTACGATCTCTCCAAAACTACCGGCACCCTGGTCTGTATCCCAGACTCTGCCTCTGGACATATCCAACCAAAGTTTTATATCAGCTAGAGAAATGGTGGGGAGGTTTTTCTTGTTAATATGACACTACTTTATCATCAGACAGATATGGCCTGAGAGATACAGAAACTTCTTAAATGTTACCTGTGACACTTGGTTATTTTCCAATTCCCCTCCTATGGCCAAGAATTAATTGTTCTGTCTTCCACGATCCTTTAGCATCTCATATGTGCTTTCATTATATCATTTCTAACATTGCAACACAATTCCTTGTTAAACATCTGCCTTTCTCTAGATCATGAAAACTATGTTTGATTCAATTTTGTATCTCTACTGCCTAACCCAGCACCTGGCATATGGTATGTGTTTAGTGTTAGTGAATTAAATAAATTCCAAAAGATAGCGAAGGGGCTTGCAGTTCAAAATGATAGGCTAAGAATATTTATTTTCTCTCCTACCTGGACTCTATTAAATGATAGAATAAAAGGGGAAAAAAAGGTGGAAACTCATAATAACCAAAGAACACTTCAGGAACCATGAGTACTCAAGAGAGTTCAGCAAATTACTGGAAGATGGAAAATACATGAGAGTCTGGTGATTAGTGGAGGAGAAAAAAGAAGCCACAGCTTGGAATTTATGCTTCGGCTGGGGTGGGAGCTATGTATCCAGCAGAATTCCAAGGAGACTCTGGAATCAAAGATGGCAGGTGTCAGGGAGATGAAAGTGAGAAGTCCAGTAAAAAACGGGTATAATTAAGGACCTTTATAGAGATCACGTACATCCCTCCCTTCTGCCCCTTCTCAAATAACTGCCTATCAATATACACTTAACCCAGGCAAAAATCAAAAGATTCTTCTTCAGGTTTTGAACAAAATTTAGGGGGAGAATTAAGGTGACTAGTGCCGAAAGTTCAATAGAACAGTTGGTAGGTAAAATTGAAGAAAACTCCCAGAAGTTAAAGAAATACACACACACACATACAAGAAAATATGGACTTGAAGATCAAGCCGCAATGTCCAATATCCAATTAATACAAGTTCCAGGAAAAAAGAACAGAGAATACAAAGGGGAGAGAGAATTATTAAAGAGATTATAAAAGAGAATCTCCCATAATTCAAGAAAGATACAAGTCTTCAGAATGAAAGGCGTACCATGTTCTGAGCAGGATTAATTTAAAAAGACTGCCAACTAGACACATGCATATAAAATTTTAGAACACTAAAGATGTTATATATGTATATATTTCAGAGAGAAAAAGCAAGTCACCAATAAAAGTGACCATTCAAACCAGCATCAGATTTATCATCAGTAGCACCAGATACTAGAAAACAGTACAGCAAAGCCTACAAATTTCTCTGTTTTTTTTTTTTTTTCTTGTATGGGAACCTGGTTATACTTAAATTTATTTGGGGTTAATTTAGCTTAACAATTATTCAATTTATCAATCTTAAGGATTAAATGATTAAAAACATTAGTAAAAGAAAAACTTGAACTTGATGATAAAGTAGCAAAATGTAAATTATCTAAAAGTCAGTATATGTGGATTCTCTCTTTTTTCCAGCTTTATTGAGGTATCATTGACAAATATGAATTGTATATATTTAAGGTATACAATGTATGTTTTGATATACATATATGGGACAATGCGAAATGACCACAATGAAGTTAATTAACATATCCATCACCTCACATGTTACCATTTTGCTTTTTGTGGTGCAAGCATTTAATTTCAAGTGTACAGTACATTAACTGCAGTTGCCATGTAGTACATCGGATCTCCACAATGTATTCATTCTGAATAACTAAAACTTTGTACCCTGTGACCAACATCTCCCCATCTCCCCAACCCTTTAACCCCCAGCAACCACCATTCTAGTTTCTGCTTTCATGAATTCAAATTTTTTAGATTCCACATATGCAAACATGCAGTATTTGTCTTTCTATGTCTGGCTTATTTAACTTAACATAATGTCCTCCAGGTTCATCCATACCGTCCCCAACCAGCAGGATTTCCTTCTTTTTTTAAGCCTGAATATTATTCATTGTATGTATGTATGTACGTATTTGTATGTGTGTGTATATATATTATATATAATGTTTTATTTATCCATTAACTCATCAACAAACACTAAGGTTGTTCTCATATCTTGGTTATTGTGAACAATGCTGCAATGATGAACATGGGAGGGCAGATATCTCTTCAAGTTACTATTGATTTCATTTCCTTTGGATATATACCCAGAAATGGGATTACTGGATTATATGGTAGTTCTATTTTAAATTTTTTGAGGAACCTCCACACTGTTTTCCATAATGGTTGTAACAACTTACATTCCCACCAAGAGTGTACCCTCTTCTCTACATCCTTGCCAACACGTATCTCTTGTTTTTGACAATAGCACCCTTGTCAAAAATCAATTGACCCAATATGCATGGGTTTCTTTCTAGGCTATCTCTTCTGTTCCACCGATCTATAAGTCTGTTTTTAAGCCAGTTCTATATTGTTTTAGTTACTGTAGCTATGTAATATATTTTTAAATAAGGAAGTGATGCCTCTAGCTAATGTTCTTTTGCTATGTGTGTCCTTAAAGCTAAAGTGTATCTCTTGTAGACAGCATATTGTTGAAATTTGGTTTTCATCCATTCATTCACTCTTTTTATTTCACTGGAAAAATTAATCAATTTACATTTAAAATAATTATTGATAGGTAAAGACTTACTATTGCCATTTTGTTCATTGTTTTCGGTCTATTTTGTAGTTCCTTCTTTCCTTTTTTCCTCTTTTGCTGTCTTCCTTTGTGATTTAGTGATTTATTTTTTGTAGTGGTATGCTTTGATTCCTTCCTCTTTCTCTTTTGTGTTATCTACTAGAGGTTTTTGTTTTGTTTTGTTTTTGTTTTTGTTTTTTGGTGTGGTTACCATGAGGCTTCCATAAAATATCTTATAGTTATAAAAGTCTATTCTAAGCTGATAACAATTTAACTTCAATTGCACACATAAACTCTACATTTTTACTTCGCAACACACATACATTTTGTGTTATTGATGTCACAATTTACATCTTTTTACATTGTGTATCCGTTAACAATTATTGTGTTCTTTTGGTGGTGTCATTTTTTTTAATGACATTTTTTGTTTGTTACTTGAAGTCTTGTCTTGTTGTCTTTGCATCTGAAGAAACAGTCACCTCCTTCAGTCTTTACTGACTGCTTCAGGAAAGAAAGACCTTCACCAGTCAGCCCAGCTAAAGATTCTGGGAGTCTGTCAGATCTTTTCTGTGAATGCACCTCCTCCACTCCTCCTGTTTCTTCTTCAAGGAGGCCTTAGGATTGTGTGCCTTTGGTCGATCCCACAAAACCAAGCCAGTGCTGTGAGCTTTCCATTTAATTTTCCACAGGGCAGTGCCCTGAAGTTTTCAAGATTAAGCATCTTTTTCCAGGCCTTCAGAGTTGAGCTGGTTGTCTGCATGTGCTTGTGCACGATCTGCAGAGGCTCACACACACTGTCTGCAGGGGCATATATGAAGTGCCAGCTACAGTGGGAGGTGGCATGGAGTACTGGGGGTGCATGTCAGCCAGTTGGGGGACTCTGAGTGATGCATTTTATGAAGTTTGGGGGCAGGCCTCTTGGTGGAGCTCACAAGGCAATTAGTAGAAACTATGGTCCTTTGTTGAATTTCACTCCCCACCCCTTTCTTCTGCCCCTAGCTACCCTCAGATTATTCAGCTGTGCTGATCCTCTCAGAGATCTGAGTGGGGCAAGACAGAAGTGGTCCTTTTGGGAGCATCCTGCATTGCTGTGAAAGCCAAGTGCTCACTATGCTCTCACATCCCCCTTTTGGAGAAATTGCAGGCCTAGGGGGTCTGCACTGAGGTATGCACTTTGGTGCACTGAGGTGTGTGCCTTGAGAGAGGGGTATGCAGGTAAAGTGAAACTGTTTTGATTACCCTCTTCAACATGTCCATTTTTGGGGTTTTTTGTTTGCTTGTTTGTTTGTTTGTTTTCTCCAGTGGGTGCCGGGACCTCTTCACTGGACTTCTGGACTCCTACAAAGATACTCTCATTCATGAGGGGTTGTCAAAATCATTGTTTCCCTGGGGGGCACGAGGGCTGAAAACTCCTATTCCTGTCTTGTTAACATCACCTCAAAGCCTTTATATTTCAGGGGGAAGATTATTTTTAACCTAGAATTTTATACCCAGCCCAATAATCAATCATAAGTGGGGGGCACGAGGGCTGAAAACTCCTATTCCTGTCTTGTTAACATCACCTCAAAGCCTTTACATTTCAGGGGGAAGATTATTTTTAACCTAGAATTTTATACCCAGCCCAATAATCAATCATAAAAGAAAAAGAAAAGCCATGTTCAGTCATCCAATGACACATCAAAGAAAAGAGGCACCTTTTCTTAAGAAGTTATATGAAGATATATTTCCACACACAGAAGAAGGGAATAACAAAGAAATGAAGATTTAAATTTGGTTTTAAAATTGAATATAGAGATATAAATATATTGAGAGGAGAAGCATCATTGATGACGTAAGGGTATATATGAGCTCAATCATCATCAATAGAAAATTTCTAAATTAGATGAATTAAGAACTATTTCTATAAGTATAGTTCCTAGGTTTATGCACAGACCCCCAAAAGAACCCAAAACAGAAACTGTTGAAAGTGATTGCTTCTGGAGAGTGAACATGGAATAGGGAGCAGTGCTTTTTATGATAAGCACCTTGTTCTACTTTATTTTTTAAGCATGTGCGTCAATAGCTTTGATTGAATTATTTTTATTTTTAAGTACTTTTCAAGATTTAACAATGATGAACATTATTTATGAATGTGCTGAAAAATGGTTGAAGGACAAGTTAATAAGTTGTTCAAATAATTAGAATGCCTGAGTTTTTCATATCTGAAATGGAGCTATTAATGCGTACTTCGTGGGGGGGTTATGGTAATGCATGAGCAGTGTGATGCCTGGCACATCATCAGCTCTTCAAGAATGGTAGCTGTTGTTACTGAAAGACAGATTCGGATCCTAGCTCTGCCTCTTACTACAAGCTGTGCAGGCTTGGATAAGTCTTATTTTCCTCATCTGTAACTTGGAAATAATAAATAGCCTTGTCTTTAAATAAGTTAAAGCACATAAAATGCTTATCACAGCTGCTACACTTAGTAGACATTTAATAAATGGTGAGTATTATTAAATAGACTTTATTGTGATTATTTCATTTAGATAGTTTTCCTGATTAGATATGTCTTAAATGACAGAGGATATCTAGATTCATTCATATCTACCAGAAAAATGCCTCCTCTCTGGATTTCCCTATACCCTACATACTCTACTGTACTTCTTAGAAAATCACCAAACTTTTAATATTCTATTAGGGTTTCTCACCCCAAATTTAACAATGAACCAAAAGGAAAATCAAATAAACTCTCTCCTGGGTATCCCTATAGACCCCTATGGTGAGGAAGAAGAGGAAAAGGAAAAAAAATCTACCAACCTTCCTCCTCCTCCCCCTATAACTGTATTTTGCCTAGCATCATAAGAACATAGGAAGAATGAACTCATGTTTATAAAGTACTATGTAAAGCCTAAATATCCTTTTATTTTTAAGATATTCTTATATACAGATCAAAATTATACTCTCAAAAAGGAGTTCTAGGACCTCACATTAAGATTAGATTTCAGTTTCCCCATTTCTTAACTAACCAGACACTAAATAATGTCTTTCCAAAGAGCATAGATAATGTTTTCTTGGAGCCTAGAAAATAAATGTCAATACTTGTGGTAGTTTCTGAGAATTTAAAAGTGCTATCCCCAAATAAATATATACTGGGGAGAAAAGTAATATGACCCAGGCCAATAAATATTCATCAAAAGTGTTCACATAGAAAACATGCAGGAATGAGCGTGTCAATTCAGAAGAAGGAAACCATGCTAAGACTGAACTGCGATGGAACTCTAGCACAGGGCTCACCTGGCGGTCTCTGACAATACTGTTCACTATGCCTGAGAAGTCAGGGTCAGGCAGAGGACTCATGTGCTCCTAGTGGGATGGAAATGCACTCCACATATCTAAAACAGCCTTCCTTTTTTTACCATGATAAATTGGAGACTGGCTACATGAATATATATGCTACAACTATATTTATTTCCTTCTATATACCTAGAAATATTAAATATACCTGGAAACTATAATCCATATTTACCCCCACCAAAGTGAGGCAGAGTCAAACCATTACTAGATATATTGTTCTAAATATGATCAGTGTTGATAATCCCCAGTCTAAAACTCTACATTCACCAAGTAGCTTCAGCAAAGGTTACCTGCAGTGTGTGTGTTCAGTATTTGCCACAGCCCTTATTTTCTGGGACCTTCTGAAGTGGTTAATGAATTTTATGGGTCACCTTGGCTAGGTCACAGTACCTAGCCATTTGGTCAAACACTATTCTAGATTTTGCTGTGAAGGTATTTTTCAGATAAGATTGACATTTAAATCAGTAGACTTCAAGTAAAGCTCATTGCTCTCCATAATGCAGTAGGCCTCATCCAATCAGTGGAAGGCCTTAATAGAAAAAGACTGCCCTCCCTGGAAGAAGGGAAATTCAAACCAAATCTCAGTTCTTCCCTGGGTCTCCAGCCTGCTAGCCCACCCTGCAGATTTTGTACTTGCCAGCCTCCACAATCACATAAGCCAATTCCTTAAATAAATCTCTGTCTCTCTGTCTCTTTTTCTCTCTCAGAATATATATATACACACTCACACATACACAGGAAATATAGATACATAGATATAAAGATATACAACAGAATGGATACACATATACATATATGTACATCCTGTTGGTTGTTTCTCTAGAGAACTCTGATTAATATACCTAGTTAGAATCACAGAACTGACAGTGACACCAAAGGACCTAAAGAGCATTTGCAAAGCAGCATGTGGGCTGTCTTCCTGTGCCTGCAAAGCTTGACCACTTCTATCTCAAATACAACAGTTCCCAAACTAAGAGGCAAGGATTCAAATTCTGGCTGCGCCACTTGTCAGCTGTGTGACTTCAGGTAGTTACCTAACCTCCCTGTGCCTCACTGTCCTCCTCTGTCAAAGAACAATAGTACCTGCTGCATAAGCTTATCATATGGAGAAGGTAAGTTACTATGCAAGAAGCCTTCAGAAGCAAGTCTGGCTTAGAGAAAGGCCTCATTAGATGTTGTCATAACCCTCTCTCAAATGCCACCTGCTTCTGCTTTTCCTTGTACTCCTGTGGAAGTGCCCCTGCCATAGACACAGCACCCCACTCCTCATCTTATCTTTATCTTCCTCCTCTCTCTCACCAAGCCCCCATGCTCAGAACCTATTGATTCGTTGATTCTTCCTCCCCAGCGTCTTCTCTATCTGTGCTTTATTGACTCAGTCACATGCACTGACCACTGTTTCCAGGCCTGACAATGGGTTTGGAAGTGTTGTGGATATAAAAATAAGCAAACAAAGGCCAAGTACATACAATGGAGGGGACTCTGCAGTCCCATTGCCCTGCCCTTGGTCATCCTCAACCCTCTCCCTTGGATTATTGATGCAGCTTCTTAAGCAATTTTCCGACTCTCCCCCTCGATCCATCCTTCATAGTGACACTTTCCCATACTCAGGTCAAGTTGCTTCTCTTGGCCTCGAGAATAAAGTCCACAACTGTCCCCAAACAATCTTTATTTCATCATCCCCCAATATTATTCTCCGCAGTGGGCTTCCTGATCACTCCCCCCAGAACACTGTGCTGCTCAGTGCTCCGTGACTCTGCTCCTACAGCTGGTCCCCGGCTCTGATCACCTGCTCAATGTCTTCCTCGACCTTCCCAGTCAGAAATAACTGTTTTTGCCTCTCATAGTTCTTGTCCTTGTATTTGACATTTCAGTTGTCATTGTTTATATAGCTGAGCCCTGGCTTAAGCCCAGACTGTGTTCACTCCAGGATTCAGACAGTGCCTGGGCAAGTCTGGAGGGCCCGTGGGGTGGGTCAGCCAAGGTTTTACTTACACGAGGGTCTGAGAAGCCTCCTGGGAGATGAACTCATCCTGAGGGAAGAGAGGGCCAAGTCACACAAACATGTTCCAAGGATAGTCAGCCAGTATCAGAGGAAGGGATAATTTTGAGCACAGCATGGTGTCTGCCACTCAACTTGTCCTTGGCCAAGTTCACAGGGGTGCATGCCTGAGTCATGTAGTCATCCCCTTGCATTCAACAAAACATTTTTTGAGTGCCTACTATGGGTCGCGCTCTGTACTGAGCACTGGGAATACAAGAGTAAGCAAGGCAGACCCATTCTTTGAATTTGAGGAGCTTAACTTAAAGTCTAGTGGAAGTTCTAAAGAGAGGGAAGTTGCAATCCAAAAAGTGAGTGGATTTTGTTTTATTTGTTTGTTTAATTTTTACAATTTTAAATTGTACAGTTTGCACTTTGAAACATCCCTATGAGACAGGGAGAACACAAGGTGACTCCACTTTGTGGTCTATGTATGAGAGTGTAAAAGGATTAGGGATAAGGGATGCTCTTCCCTCTTGATGTGAAAGTTGGGGAAAGGTGAGGCAAGAAATGGCTCAACCATGTGATCAGGGAGCTGGACCAGCCAGAGAAGGAGCAGCAAATGGCATCGTTGTCCACTGCGTCACAGCATCTGGAGGATGACTGGCAACCTACCTCTGCAGTAGGAGCAGGGGACAGCAGGCACCAGGCGGCTGGTGAGGCACCGCAGGGAAGGGACGTGCCTGCAAGTCCTGGACTTCCGTGTTTGTTAGGACCCTGTTTCTGCCTAAGAGAATGTCTTGAGGAAACCAGCATTTTTTCTTTTCTCATGTCAGCTCTATAAGGACAGGCGCTGTGTCTTATTGTCTGGGGTATCAAATCAGGAACAAGTCCAAAGTAGGCGTGGAACAAAGTTTTGTTGAATTAAAATGAATATAAGAAAAACTTTCCATTTAGGTAAAATAGCTGGAGTGCACAAATGCATAGAGGAAGAAATGTAAAGAATGCTTAGGGTTAGGTGGGTTTTCCACCCATATTATAAAGCAAATTTTGTGTTCATTCTTCATTCCATTTTGGAGGCTTAAGTTAGAATTAAAGTAGAGTTAATTTGTTGCTAGTCATTCATTCTATGTAAGAATAATAATTCTCATGACGAAAAAAATAAAACTCTGGTGAAGGATAGAGAGGGAAAAGTAAAAGTGGATACCACACAAATACATGGTACAATGTTCAATGGCGGGATGGAATTGAATTATATCATTTGGAATATCTGGAACAATCTTTCTCCTTTTTCTTCTCTACAATTCTAGCATAATAATTCCCCTTTTGCCTGGGACAGAGATGGAAAACAATAAGATGACTTCCTCAAAGTCACACAAGCCAGTTGGCTTCAACAATCTATTGTTAAGAGTCAGCCTGATTTCCAGGCACAATGATCCATTCTCTGGTTCAGCAACCAAAGTCTTGGCCCCTCTGAAGTTGCTCATTGCAATCACCAGCCCTAACTAGCTGGAATTTGTCGGTGGGAGGGAAGGTAGTAGCAATAGCCACACCAGTCAACAGGGACTCAAAGTTCATTCTTTATTCGTTGTTTTCTTGGGATGCAACAAAAGAGAAATGTAAAACATGCAGGTGGAGGATGTCCGTTTCCATTCATTGTCTGCTTATCCAATCATAGAGAAACAGGTGCTGTGGTGAAAGTAAAACAGAGACAAAGCATCCAACCTGCTTCACTGCTGAGTAGCTAGGTGATCTGCAGCCAATTGTTTTACTGTCTGAGCTGCTGTTTTCTCTTCAGCAAAAAAGAAGCAATAATTCCTACTCTGCCTAGCTCACGAAGCTGTTGTAAAGATAAATGAGTTCCTGTTTTTGAAAATTCTAAAGAGTGACAGACATGGATGGTGTGAAGCCTACATCACTCTGCAGTATTATACCAGAGGATCTCTTCTCCCTGTAGTTCACCCCATAGGCTCCCCAATACGCTGCACCCTAAACATAACCCTCACTGCTTCATGCTAGCTTATTGTCCTCCCTCTGGCAGGATTCTCTTATTACTGGAAAAAGTGCCCAATACCCAAGGATCATTCAGTGCAAAGTTGAGAGCTGGTGGTCAGCAAGCAAGGCAGACAGAAAAACTGAAGACCACGTGAAAGGAAAATATTTTGCTTTCAGGACTCTGTCTATAAGGTCCACGCAAAGGTGAGTGTGACAGCCAGACTACAAGGGTCCCTTGATAGCTACGTGACCCTGAGCAAATCAGAGTCCTCTTATGCCTCAGTTTCTTATCTGCAAAGGGAAGTTTATAATAATGGCATCTACTCCATAAGGAGTTGTGAGGACTCAGTGAATGGAGATGGATGGAGTACTGAGCACAGTAGCTGGAGCTAGTAAGTGGCACTGAGTGTTGATGGTGATGATGGTGGTGGTGGTAGTTTTGATTACACCTTCTACTGCTCCCACATAAAGTTAAGAAACAGGACAGAGCAGAGAAACTAGTGCCCCAGGAAGAGGCAGCCAGCCTCTGCTTTCTGCCAATGGAACACTGAAGAAAACCAGGCTCTTTCAAGCTCAGGCAATGCAGAGGTCTTACAGTAGCAAACTAGAAACACCAAGAGCCCAGCTTATCAAAATAGGGTCATCCTTAAACTGTGAAGTTTGTACAACTTCATTCAGATAGACTAAAAAGTTCTAGCAGCTTCTATTAAAATCCTAAAAAAAAAAAAAAAAAAAGAGCCCACTCCAGTGCATGTGAACATGGGACCCAGAGCAGTGTGGCTCTGGGACAATGCAGTACCAGGGCCAAGAAGGAAAATGAGCCGGGGTACACAGAGCCAGGGCAGAATGAATTCCCCTGGCCTCCCTCCACTGAAGGGGTTACTGACTTCACAGTGAGGAAAGACAAGTTAATTCCAGACACACGCTCTTCGTGGCGGGATGGAATTGAATTATATCATTTGGAATATCTGGAACAATCTTTCTCCTTTTTCTTCTCTACAATTCTAGCATAATAATTCCCCTTTTGCCTGGGACAGAGATGGAAAACAATAAGATGACTTCCTCAAAGTCACACAAGCCAGTTGGCTTCAACAATCTATTGTTAAGAGTCAGCCTGATTTCCAGGCACAATGATCCATTCTCTGGTTCAGCAACCAAAGTCTTGGCCCCTCTGAAGTTGCTCATTGCAATCACCAGCCCTAACTAGCTGGAATTTGTCGGTGGGAGGGAAGGTAGTAGCAATAGCCACACCAGTCAACAGGGACTCAAAGTTCATTCTTTATTCGTTGTTTTCTTGGGATGCAACAAAAGAGAAATGTAAAACATGCAGGTGGAGGATGTCCGTTTCCATTCATTGTCTGCTTATCCAATCATAGAGAAACAGGTGCTGTGGTGAAAGTAAAACAGAGACAAAGCATCCAACCTGCTTCACTGCTGAGTAGCTAGGTGATCTGCAGCCAATTGTTTTACTGTCTGAGCTGCTGTTTTCTCTTCAGCAAAAAAGAAGCAATAATTCCTACTCTGCCTAGCTCACGAAGCTGTTGTAAAGATAAATGAGTTCCTGTTTTTGAAAATTCTAAAGAGTGACAGACATGGATGGTGTGAAGCCTACATCACTCTGCAGTATTATACCAGAGGATCTCTTCTCCCTGTAGTTCACCCCATAGGCTCCCCAATACGCTGCACCCTAAACATAACCCTCACTGCTTCATGCTAGCTTATTGTCCTCCCTCTGGCAGGATTCTCTTATTACTGGAATAATAATAATAATTATACCTTAATTTTTAGAAATTTTATTTTGTTATATCTCAAATCCTCTTGTTCTTTTTTAATATCGTCCTTTTCTAGACTTGCAATTTTTTCCTTCCTTTATCTCTTTTATTTAATACTTCAAGATGTAATATAAAATAATTACAATAGTATAAAAGTATAAAGAATAATACAATGACCAACTGTTTACCCATTACCCATATTAAGATATAAAACACTAACCAAACTTCTGTGTATACCTCCTGATTATAAATCGCATGCAGAGATAACTACTATCTGTAAATTTGATGATAATTTTCTCATTCATCTCTTTATACTTTTTTATGGAAGGTTTTGGTTTTTTTTTGCTACTTGTAAATTGCATAACAATGCAAAACTGCTCTTGACTATCTTCTGACAATTGCTGTTTTTCATTCAATGTGACATACCTTGCATGAGATTGGTTTAGTTCCAGTTCATTAATTTTCATTGCTGTGTAGTCTTTTTCTAAATGTACATGATTAATTTATTCATTTTTTGATGAAAGTTTAGGGAATGCTGTTATAAGTAATATGGTATATGTCACAATTTGTATATGTATAAATATTTCAAGAGTTTTTACTCAAGAGTGTAATTACTATATTTTGTCAAAATATTTGCAAAGTGGTTGTACAAACAGCTGTGCATAAAGTTTCCATTGCTTTACTTCATTGCCAACTTCGTTATTGTCAGCCTTTAAATTTTTGCCAAAATGATAGGTGTAAAATGATACCTAATTTTGGTTTTAATTTGTAAATATCTTATTACTAATAAGTTTATTTTTGTATACATTTATTGGCTATTCACATTTGTTCTTCATAATGTTTGCTTTGATTGTATTGGGGAGTTTGTCTTTTCCTTATTGATCTGTGTTGTTTATTTTATATAATGAATACTAAAGTGTACGTACACACACACACACACACGAATTCTGGCTCCCAGATCACGGCCTCTATTTTTTCTATTTTAAGATTTTTGTTTTAAGAACAGACTTTCTTAATTTTAATATACTCAAACTTATCTTTTACTTTATGGTTTGCATATTTTGTATTTTTTTATTGGAACATAGTTGATTGTACCTATCTGTGGGGTACAGCATTGAATATCAATACCCATGTGCAATATGTGATGTTCAAATCAGGATAATCAGTACATTCAACATTATACAATTTTCATGGCCCTTTACCAATTCCTCTTCCCCATCCCCCTTTCCCATCTCTGGTAACCTCAGCTCTGTTCTCTCCTTTTGAAAGTTCAATGTATTACTGTGATTATCATATCTTTCTTTTCTTATTTATTATTATTATTATTATTTTTTTAGCTCCCACTTATGAGTGAGGACATGCAGTATTTCTCTTTCTGGGCCTGGCTTATTTCACGTAACATAATTTTCTCTAAGTTCGTTCATGTTGCTGCAAATGGCAGAATTTCATTCTTTTTTATGGCTGAGTAGTAGTCCATTGTGTAAATATAACACATTTTCCTTATCTAGCTGTCCATTGGTGGACATTTAGGTTGGCTCCAACTCTTGGTTATTGTAAATAGAGCTGTAATAAACATGGGAGTACAGGTATCCCTTCAACATGATGATTTCCATTCCTTTGGGTATATACCCAGCAGTGGAATTGCTGGATCACATGGCAGTTCTATCTATAGTTGTTTGAGGAAACTCCATACTATTTTCCATAATGGCTGCACCATTTTACAGTCCTGCCAACAGTATAGGAGGGTTCACCTTTCTCTGCATCCTTGCCAGCATTTGTTATTCTCTGTCTTTTTGATAATAGCCAGTCAAACTGAGGTGAGATGATATCTTAGTGTGGTTTTGATTTGCATTTCCCTGGTGCTGAGTGATGTTGAGCATTTTTTCATGTGTCTTTTGGCCATTTGTATATCTTCCTTTGAGAAATGCCCATTCAGCTCCTTTGCCCATTTTTTAATCAGGTTATTTGGTTTTTTACTGTTAAGTTGTTTGAGTTCCTTCTATATTCTGGATACAAATCCTTTGTTGGATACATAGCTCTCAAATATTTTCTCCCACTCTGTAGGTTGTCTTTAGAACTATTTATTTTATAAAACCCTTAGAGGAGCCGTTCTCAGTGGCAGCCACAGAGTTTCTACAAAGGAGGGTCTTAGAGGCAACAACCTAGTGGGAAGATATTTGTCATGAAGCTGCCTTTGCATAACTAGTACATTGTTTTCATTTAGATTGTATGTTTATTTGTAATGACTTGGAAATTAAAGAGAGGGAACTAATACACTCCTAAACTACCCTTTTGTTATGCCACCACTACCCCAACAACAAACGCAGCGATTCACCTATGCAGCTGATAAATATTACTGGGGAAATTAAGGCCAAGCTACTGGAAGGAAATGTAACTATACCTAAGTCATTTTATCCATTGATACTTTCCTCTCATTCTATGGGGATAATCTCTGCATCTTGAGATGAAATGAAAGAATAAATGCCATTACCTGTGGGTATGACATGTAATGTGAACTAAATGTGAGGTATAATTTGAGGAGCACTGGTAGATCTCACTTCATTTCCCTCCAATCCCTCAAAACCTGCCAGGGTGCTGAAAATTCCCACATTTTTAAAATTCTTTGAGTTAAGACACTAAGAGCTACTATGAAGTTGCACATTTTACCTAGGAAGGGTAGCACATTGAGTCGTTAATAATAACAATCACTCAAACGACTTCATCAAGTTATCTGGCCAGTTGCTGGGCAGTTTCCAGAACAGTAGTAAAGGTGCTTTTGATCCTGGGGAGAAAGCCATGGGATGTGTGGAAAACAGACTCTGGGTGTGAACCCAAGACACTAAAAAGAACATTACTATGTCCACGTTTTGCTGAAACCAGCCTGGTCTTATTCTTTGAATAGTTTGGGCTGAGATCATGAGAATTATTCTGGCTACAGCTAGTTGCCTTATTATAAACTTCAGGCTATATGAAGTGACTGGATTAAGTGCCTTGGCTACACACCCACCAACTATGTGAATTTGTATGTTTTACTTAAACTGTTGAAGCCTCAGTTTCTCACCTGTAAAATGGGGACATATAACACCAAGGTCAAAGGTTCAGGTCCCCATACTGGCCAGCCACCAGAAAATAAATAAAGTGGGAATAATAATACGTGCCTTACTTATATCAGAGGGTTCATATGAAAATCAAATATATTAGTGAATATGAAAGTGCTTTGCATGTTTGACCCAGCAATCATACTCCTCGGTATTTACCCAAAGGAGCTGAAACCTATGTCCACACAAAACCTGCACATGAATATTTAGAGCAGCTTTATTCACAATTGCCAATACATGGAAGCAACCAAGACGTCCTTCAACAAATGAATGGATAAACTGTGGTACACCCATACAGTAGAATACTATTCAGGGATAAAAAGAAATGAGCTGTCAAGCCATGAAAAGGCAGGGAGGAGCCTTAAATGCATATTGCTAAGTGAAATAAGCCAGTCTAGAAAGGCTACATCTGTGAGTCCTACTATATGATGTTGTAGAAAAGGCAAAACTAAGGAGACAATAAAGAGACCAGTGGTTGCCAAGGGTTTGGAGGGAGAAATGGATGAACGGGTGGAGCACAGGGGATTTTTAGGCCAGTGAAACTATTTTGTATAATACTGTAATGGTGGATACATGCCGTTATCCATTTGTCAAAACCCATAGAATGTACAACACCAAAAGTGAACCCTAATGTAAACTGTGAAGTTTAGTTAATAGTAATGCATCAAAGGAACACATTCCTTTTGATTAAAACCCTTCAGTGGCACCCCATTGACCACCCAATAAAGTCCACAGTCTGCACAACAGCATCCAAAATCCTCCATCATCTGCTCTCTGGTTCTACCCGTCCTGGGTTGCTAGGAGTTCCCATGTTCTCTGTTGTATTTGCCAGCCCAACATTCAGTTTCCCTTTTTTGGCTAATATCTTCCATTTTCCTTTAGAAAACAACACCCAGTCCACCCTCACTTTATGTCGTTTCCTTGGGGCTGCCCCATCACACTCATATCCAGGGGTGTGCATATGATTCAGTCAGAGGTAACTAGAAAATTTTCACTAGAATCATTAGGAAAAATAAACCATCTTTCCACTGGGGCATCTCAGTGACTAGATTTAAAATTGAATGTTTGCAGCCATTGCCGTCACCTCATGGGAAGATGCTGCCTAAAGAAGCCAACAGAGAAGAAAGCAGAGCCAGGGGAAGGCAAGGAGTGTGAGCCCAATGGCATCCATTGAACACCTGGATCCAGCTGATTCTGAAGCTGGCTCTTCATTTCCCACCCCCTCAGACTTCTCAGTTATGCTCTTCAATAAATTAACTCTTTATGCTTAAGCCAATTTAAACGGATCTTCTATTATCTTATAACCATGATTCACACCAGGAGGATGTATTTCTGTGTTTTGTTCTGTTTCTCCTCCTCACTGTACCCTCTCAGTCTGATAAACACCTTCTCACTCTTCAAGATTCCATTCTAGTACCACCTGTCTATGAAATCTTTAGACCATTCCTCATCTTCACTTTAGTTAGAAAAGTCCCCTCTGTTCCTGGAGTCCCCACAATACTCTGTATAGACTTCGAGTAGAGTATAAATTATACTAATTGTACTTCATTGTCTATGTGTCTGTCTCAGCCACTAGACTGTAAGCCCCCCGACATCTCAGTGACGGGAGCCCTAACTTGGTATCCACAGCACTTTCTGAATACTTGTTGAATGCAAAAGACATTATCAAAACAGAAGGACTTTGTGGGTAGAGGAGTAATACCGAGGAGAAGGCAAGAAAGGGCAGAAGTCATGCCCAAGTATCTAGTTTAGAAACAGAAACTGAACCTCAGTAAGATAAAGGAGGGGTGTTACATGGGACAAATGTGATTTACACTCCAGATACACGTTTTGCTTTCGCACCAGTTCTTTCTCTCTTCCGGCCCTCCTATCACCCACCACCTGGGATCTTAGTTTACTTTTTGTATTAAAAGCCCCTTGTGGCAGAGACAGCTAGCTGCCCTCTCAATATCTGCTCTCCTGTTCTTCCATAGAAATGGAACCCCTGATATTTTGCTGGGTACAAGGATACCCAGAATTAAAACTACATGTCCCAATGTCCCTTGCAGCTAGGTGTGGTCATATGATCATTTTCTAGCCAATGGAATGTGAGCTAAAGTTGTGCATGCAACGTCCTAAGGAGGAGACAACTACCTTCTTACCCATTTTCCCCTTCTCACCTGTTAGACGGGTGAGTCATCCTGGACTATGTGGATGAGGACAAAAAGAGGGAAGGAGGCTGGGTCCCTGAAGCCACCAAACTAGCCCGGGACTATTACACCAGAACTGTTGCATTACAGAAAAAATAAAATAGCTTATTTAAGCCTCTGTGATTTGGTGTGTGTGTGGGGGGGGGGCTGTGTTCCAGCTGGCAAATTCATATCCTTATATAACTGACACCCTTCTTCTTGGTCTCTCCTGGGTTTCCCCCCCCCTCTTGTTTTCAGTTGAAACTCTAAGAATTAGGAGTTCCCAGTAGCCAAAAGGAGCAGCCACAAGTAAAACTTGTGATGGTTTTCCATCTTCCAGTCTTTTATCTACAAGAAGATAGATAAAAATCCCCTGCAAAAATCCTCATTGCTCTCTATAGACAGATTGGTTCCAAAAGCATATTCACCTAAAATACATTAATGGGATACTTGGATTTGGGTGCTAAGAAACAAACAAATCCAAAGTTGTTCATGACATCATGCATTTTTAGTAGTAAAAAATCAAAAACACCCTCAACATCCAACAGCAGTGGAATCGTCAAGTAAATTTGAGTGTATTCTCTTAGCCATTAAAAATAACACTTAGAAAGAGTATAAAATAATATGGGGATTACTACAATGAAAAGAGACAAAAGACAGGATACAAAATTGTAAATATAGTGTGATCTCAAGGATGTAGAAACGATTGGAAATAAAACAATAGTCGTGACAAAACACGATCATTTATTGAGTACTTACTGAATACCTGGCACTGTGCTAAGTACTTTACATGCATTTTTTCATTTAATCTCCAAGAACCCTATAATGTAAATATAATTATTATTTCAATTTTATTGATGAGAAGAAAGACTTAAAGGGAGTAAGCAACTTCCCCACAATTTCCCAGAACACCAATTCAAGCATATTTGACACCAAAGCCCATGTTCACTATGCTATGGGCCAGCAAACGTTTGCATGAGGTTCTTGAATGACATTCTAAAATATATTTCTACTCTTCTTTAGTTTCTAATTATTCTAAATGTAGCATGATTATCCTTCTAATTAAAAACATTCACACAAACAAAACATTTTGCTTTCTCCTGAAATGGAATGCTGGAGCGGCATAGCAGAGCCTCAAAGAACAGCCAATATAAGTGAGCTACAAACTGAGTGAGATTAGAATTCTCAAGTTTCCTCATTCACCTTTCAACAAGGTCCCATCACTAGAAACACTGCAAGTCAGTAGTACTTAACCTTTGGTGGGGTCACGATTCCTTTGAGAATCTGTTGAAAGCCATGGACCCTCTTCCCAGGACAATATGAGAAACACGTCATGCCTCAGCACACACATACACACACAAATTTTGCACACAGTTTCAGAAAATGAACAGATGCAACCACACCTATTGATGTGTCTCAGATAAAGGGCCCCTGATATAAGGTAACATACGTCAACTTTTGTCTGATTTGTTGAAGCCCAACTACGTAGCTGGCATCATTGTCTACATGCAAACCATAGATGGCAACGTCATTTACCAAGATGCCTTACTATCAGAAGAGATGTGCTCTGAAGTCGTCCTCCTGGGAAGATTAATTTCAGCAGATTTATATAAATTCTTAACTGGTTCCCTGATGACCGAGAGCGTCTGGGGATAACACAGAGGGAAACTAATAGGCCTACATGGATACGAACTCACAAGGAAAGTCATGAAAATAACACAAGGGTAACTCCCAGAAGTGTATCCTTTTACTCTTTACAAAGCATTTTCATACCCGTGATCTCAGCTGACCCCTCACAACCCTATGAAGAGAGGGTCACTAGCCCTATTTTGCATATAGCCCTGGTCTCCCTCTCTGCTTCATCCACAAGAGTCGACTCTGTTTTGGGCAATCTCCAAACTTGATGCAAACCCGGCTCCTTCTCCATTCCTATGAGAAATCCAGTTGGTTTAATTAAGCAATTTAATTTTGTATTAAATATTCACGGAGTCCCAGTGAAGGGTCACCTCACACAGAGCACAGTTTTACAAAATCCCAATGAGATCTCTCCCAAGTCTCTTCTGTCCACTCACTCTCCAGTGGCTTCCTTCTACAGGAGCAGGAGTCTTAATAAAGCATCTTATCAATAAAGCTGATGTGGGTTTGTTGTTTTGATTTGTTTTTGGTTTTTTATCTTGTCCCCCAGTATCCACTTCCCTTTCTTGTGATAACAGCCTTCGTTCTCTGGGAGGCTACACCTCCCCTATTCCCAGTCCATGTGGTTCCAGAAGAGCTGATGCCATGATCAGAGCCTCAGATCCCCCAGTCACAGTGACAGGTTTGGGAACAGATGAGTGACCCCTCAAGTGTAAGGAAGCCCCAAGAGACTTTCACCAGAACATCTGAAAGAGAAGATTTGTTTAGTCAGATTTGAAGCTGACAGGATGTAAAATCTAGAGCTGTTGCCACTGTCTTGCTACAAACAAAAGGAACAGATGAGTGACCCCTCAAGTGTAAGGAAGCCCCAAGAGACTTTCACCAGAACATCTGAAAGAGAAGATTTGTTTAGCCAGATTTGAAGCTGACAGGATGTAAAATCTAGAGCTGTTGCCACTGTCTTGCTACAAACAAAGTCTGAGACCAAAGCCACGCACCAGAAAATAGGCAGAAAATTATGTGAAACCAAGTCCTGATAATATCACTTGGTCCTGATGCCAGCAATGTCTAAAGCCAGCTGGAGTGAGCTGAATTGTGGCCACAAAGATAAATCCGCATCCTAATCCCTGGAACCTATAAACATTACCTTAAATGGCAAAAAGTGAATATTATCTTATATGGCAAAAGATGTGATTAAGTGAAAGAGCTTGTGAGAAGAAGCTTGTCCCAGATTATCCAGGTCCTCAATGCAGTCACACGCTTCCTTGTGAGAGAGGGCAGAGGGGGATTAGGTGCAGACAGAAGAGGAGAAGACACAGCACACGGAGGAGAAGGCGATGTGCAGATGGAGCAGAGACTGCAGCGACAGCCACGATCACTCCAACTCTAGTTCCAAGGAACACCAAAGGAGCCGAGCAGCCACCAGAAGCTAGAACAGCAAGGTCTCCCAGAGCCTCCAGATGGACACCTGATTTCAGACTTCTGGCTTCCAGTACTGTGAGAGAACAAACTCCTGTCATCTAAAGCCACCAAGATTGTGGTTATTTGTTACAGCAACCATAGGAAACTAACACACCTGCCCTAGCCCTGGACTTTCATTTACAGAACCAATAAATTCCCCTTTTTTTGCACACAATTTTAAGTTAAACTTTTTTTTAATCATTTGTCATAGACAAACTTTTAAATGATATATCTTGTCTACCCTTGAAAATAAGTTCCCATAACAGCATTAAAATAATAAAATTTTTCTTCATCTCATTGTATACAAATGGAGAAAATTCAAAGAGATGAAATGATTTCCTCAAGGTGATATCACAAATACATCCAAGACAAGTACCACAAGTACAAAATCCAAGGTGCTGTAGTGTGACTCAAACCGATTTCTTCTGACTCCAAATCTCATGTTCTGCTGTATGTATTTCATTCATAGTCAGTGAGCATAGTAACGACTACACCTATGAGTCCACCCTCAAACAATGAGATAAACACCAGCATGTATCCAAGAGTACAATCACAAACTTTGAACTCTTTAATTCTTATCAAAACACCAGCTCAAAATGTGAAGCACAGGAAACCACTTGAAGGGTTCCCTTCATTCTGTGAGAGCCTCTAAAACCCCAGGTGTGGATGAAACCACAGGCACAGAACATTTCTTACCTGGGCTATATCACCTTGGACCCTTCCACAATCACCTCCATTGTATTGTGTTTTAATGTCATGTCCTTGACTTTTATGAAGAAAAATTTCTACTGCTTGTACCACAAAAATATTTAGAGTCATTATGTACTACCCATTTGAGTATCACCTGTGTGAATCTCCTTTAAAGACTCATATGAATAAGTACTAGATAAACCTCTTTTTCCTGCCTAAAGAAACTGGTGGGTTTCCACTATTTTGATAATGAGGTTTATGTCACTGATCATATTTCCCTTTTTGCTTTGGCTACCAGAAAGCTTGCAGTCAAAGTTCAAGTCCTTCATTAGCATCTATGTTAATCCTTATAGTGAGTATGCATATTTATATTCTTTCTCGAGACATGATTTTCATCTTCTATCTAGAGTGGGAATTCTAAATGGAGCATAAGGAAAAATTTACCTGAAAAAAATGTACCTGAAAAAAATATTTCCCTAATACACAGTACATAATAAAGTACATATGCAAAGTGTATATTGCACACTATAGTAATTACTTCTTTCATATCCTTGAATTCCTGTATGTCAGATGTACTACTATAGTCAAACTGCATCTATATAATTTTCTTGGTCCTATCATTATGCGTCTATTTTATCATATGCATTCTTGTTTTAAGTCATCTCCAAGCTTTTTGGAAACAATGTAGGAAATTAATATATTTATATATTCATTATAATATATAATACATATAATACTCTCATGTCAGATACCTATACAGTTTTGAGTATCTCTATTTACAGGGCAATCTGCTGCTATCAACATCTCTTTAAAGATCTAATTCCTTCTGAAAGATAAGAACTAATATTTATAGGGAAGTATACAGTTGATAAAATATTTCCATAGAGACCCTAAAACTTTATTTTAATCCTCACAGTTTTCATTTTCAGGCAAGAAAAATGAGGCTCAGAAAGTTGAAGAAATCTAACCAGCCCCCACTACTAGAAAACATCAGCTCTGGGGTTTGAACCAAGGTCTTCTAGAGCTGGAAGGCCAGTCCTTGAACTGCTTGAAGGAAGTCTTGATCTGGGGGAACCGAACATGATACTCATCTTTTAAGGGGTTCCTTCAGTATGACCTCAGGTATAACAACTCTCAATTTGGATGTTCTATGTACTTGCGTAACTGCTAATAACAGAAAAGAATATGAAGATCTTTGAGCCTCTGGCCACTCACTGGTTCCACAAAGGAGTCCAGTGATGAAACCAAGAATGGTCTGCTTTCAGGGGTCTTCACTGTCAACCCTCCAGGGCTGTGACAGCATAAAGGGCACTGTCCTGAGAATTAGGAAAGCTGTTGGCACTTGAAGTGCCCCTTTGTCTTGCTGAGTTGGTGAGTAAAAACAGGGTGACTTCAGAGCCCACTTGTCCCCAGCCAGAGCCTTTGTTAATGGTCCCCTGGGACAACACTAAAGACAGCCCCACCCACACCTCTAGGACTTAGGCAGCCTTCCCTAGGAAGCCAGGCACTGACGTTGAACTTCCGCATCCTGAGCCCTTTCTTTCTCTTCCTCCTCCCTTTCAAATTCTTTCCTCTTTTCTCCCCTTTCATTGTTTCTCCCCCCTCACCCTCATCTGCTTTAGGGCAGCCCTTCTAAGGCCACAGCCAGGGGTGACCTCCAGTCAGCCAGCTGCCCCCTGTCCCGCCATGCTCACCCCTCACCTAGAATTTGGAGCTTCCTTCTGAAGGCTGTGATCTGTGATCCCAGCACAAGCGTCTTAGACTGGAACATTCAGTCCTCCCATGAGAACACTGCCAAAATTACTAGCACAGTAAGAACCCTCACCAGCTTACCCAAAAGCTAGTCCCTGGCCTGTACAACCAACCTCCACTCTTGACGCACTGATCGAGTCTGGCTCAGCCAAGGAGCCACTACTGTGAGCCAAGCAATCCAGAGATATAATAGCACTTTTAAACATCAACTGACACTGGGAAATAAGTCTTTATTGTTAAAATAATGCTGAGTGAAATAAGCCAGTCACACAGAAGGACAAAAACTGCATGATTCCACTTACAGGAGATGTGTAAAGTAGTCAAAGTCACAGAAGCAGAGAGTAGAACGGTGGTTGCCAGGGCCTGGGGTGGGGGGAAATGAGCAGCTGCTGTTCAATGGTTATAGACTTTCAGTTAGTCAGGATGATTCATTTCTAGAGATCCACTATACAACACTGTGCCTATAGTTTTATACTGGGTTTCTTTTCTTTTTTTTTTTTTTTGATTTTTGGTTTTGTTTTGTTTTTATGCCTATAGTTAACAATACTGTATCGTACACTTAAAAATGTGTTAAGAGGGTAGAGCTCATGTTAAGTGTGCTTACCACAATAAAATACAATTTTTTTTAAATGCTGCAAGGATTCAGAGGCACAGCTCATAAAGCAGAGGATTTCAGAAAACACTTCCTATACAATAGCATGAAACCATCTGTTCCAAAGCAAATCATTTCCATCACTGCTTAATGCTCAGAATCAATTAAATAAACTGTGGATCAGAAAAGAAAATAATGGGGCCGGCCCGGTGGCGCACTGGATAGTGCGCCGCTTGGGAAGCGCGGCGGCGCTCCCGTCCGAGGGTTCGGATCCCACATACAGACCGGTTCCCACTCACTGGTTG
>NW_007728539.1:196944-209631 GCF_000696425.1 Galeopterus variegatus | reverse complement strand
AAAAAAAAAAAAAAAAAAAAAAAAAAAAAAAAAAAAAAAGAAAATAAGTAGCCAACAAATAATTTTCACAATAGAACTGAAATGATTCAGAACATTTCATTTAACATTCCTCTTGACCAATTGTGAAAAATCATTCAGCCTTATGCATTTATCTTAGTCATGACAGACAATATTTGTGCTTATGAAAAGAAAACTTTCTCCAAGAATTTGGTGTGTAAGATTACAGCCAATTGACTCTCCCTTTGGCTGCATTGGCGGGTAACAGGCAAGAAGGTATCATTGTCTCCCCAGCTAGCCCAACCTAGAAGCTTAGTGAATAGAGCTCAGACACTGGGCACACATAGGCTCGTATTCAACGTGGAGCCACTGCTCCCTATACCCAACCTGGCCCACGCCGGTAACTTCTTCCCAGCCCCTCGGGCTTCTCTTTAGGTCTATATTTTCAACACCTGCAGAGAGAGTTTGTGTTCTTTCCAGTTGGGGTTCCTGGGGCTCATGCAAATAAGAGGGTATCCCTGAGCATGCTCTGAGACAAATAAAAAGTTATCCTGCCCTTCCAGGGTAGTTTAAGAGGCTTGTCTACCCAAGGACACACAGCACCTCAGAGTCTAAAGTCCCATTCAGTCAAGATAGCCACACAGATTAACAGGCTTTTAGTATACGTGTGAGAGGAGAACCATTCACTCTAGAAGGTTTAAACAGTAAGACAAGTATAAATATATATTCCAAATGAGCAATGCACAAACATACTCATAAACAAGATACTAGAGGAAATAAGAAAACGACTTCCCTGAGTGCGTAAAGACATGGATACAGTGGACAATTGGAAAATCTGGATAGAAAGTAGATATGATTGTACTTGAAAATTTGTTTTCTTCAGAATATCTATTTTCATCTTAACAATGGTTGCCTGTAAGTGGAAGATAGTTTTCTACTTCTTTATGATTCTTTCAACTTTTTAAAATAATGCTCATGTTGTACTTTCATAATCACAAAATATACATGTATTGCTAAAATTCCAGAGTGCAGGTCCCTGTCTTTAAAAACAATGGAAAGATTAGGTATAAAATACAATACCTATAAATAGGAAAACAAACAGGGGGAAAGTGAGTATGCAATCATTTTACAGCATCTCTGAAGAACTTCTAAACATATCTTAATACTCTAGAGCTGGATAGCCATGCTATGAGCTGGATAGCCATGCCATGACAATTTCCAAAATAGGACCCAAGTCCTGGGGGAGCTCCAGACCTCACCACTGTTCCGGGCATTTTCTCCCACCCATATCTAGGAGTGCTGGGATGGAATAGGTCTGGGGAAAGGACTCCCCACTGTTTAATGAGGACACAAGAACTCCCTAAGGAGGATGTTTTTGCCATAAGAAGAAAATTAAGATAAAAGTGCAAATTAAAACAACAATGAAATGTCATGTCCCCCTCCCATCAGATTGCTAAAATACTTAATGTTTGAAAATATCAGGTGTTGGTGAGGGTTTGAGGAAATGGGTTTTCTTGGACAGTGCTGGCAGGAGTGGAAGTTGCTGTAGCCGCTTTGGAGGGCAATTTGGATTATCATTAACATATTAACTACACACAAACACATTTCTCAGCCATGTCAAGTGCAGGGTTGATGATTGCAAAAGTAATGCAAACCATATTTTTCAGTCAGTCTGTACTATCACAAAAGCACAAAGGTAGAGACCATGAAAATTATAATGTACACAACTGACAATTTGCTGAAATGAGAAAACTCAGAGTGATCCTGTAAGAGATCTTTAGCTAACTGCCTTTCGAGAACAGGGGAGCCAATCAACCAATTTCATTATATCCAGATTCACTCCAGAGAGTGAATTATAGCATCCAGTCTAGAGAAATACGCATGTATGCATATAAGACTGCTCACTGCAGCACTGTTTGCAATAGAATAAAAACCACCTAAAAGTTCATCAGTATGGAAATGCTTAAATTACACTTCACCCTAAGCAGCAGTAAAAGAATGGGGCAGATGTATGTGCTCAGATATGGGACTATCTCCACATTATCTTACCGAAAAAAAATTTTAAACAAACTATAGAATGATAAGTACAATTGATGCCATTTATGTAAGAATTAAATATATGTATTTATCTCGATCTATACATATGTGTATAAGTTAATTTTTAAAATTCCAGAAAGATATATACTAAAATGATAGCAATAGTTACCTCTTGGGAAGGGGTTAAGATAAAAGGAGTCAAAAGAGATTTTAACTTCATCTGTAATGTTCAGTTTTTGAAATTTACAACGAAAATGTATTCATTTGTTTCCTGTGCAATTTACATAAATAATATTTTTTAAAGAAGCTCTTAGGGAGAAAGGCACAAATCCGTGTGGGCTACGCCCACCGAGGAACTCCATGTTTCATGGGTTTAATTCTTTGGTGCTTTCCCTAAGGACACTGGGAAAAGCCACATTTAGCAAAGAGTTTCAACTCTTGCTCACCTGTGTTTTAGTTCTCTTTTAAATTTCCCCTGGTTTTTCGGTAAAGAAAGCTTCATACCACAAGAGGAAGGGGGAAGAGGAAGAGAAGGAGCAGGAGAGAAAAGGGAGAGGAGGAGGAGGCAGGAAAACTAGAACCACACTCACCCCTACACTCTGTGAGAAAGACAGCGCCCCTGCCTTAGAATCCTGGCCCTACCACTTAACATTGCTGTGAACCAGAGCAAGTGTCTTTATTTTTGGATCCTCTGTTTTCTCTCCTACAAACAAGAGAGCTAGTCCAAATGACTAGGTACATAGTTTAGCTTGGCATGTGGTGCACAGCAGGGAGTGAGAAAATCGTGGCTCTGGATATGGAAAGCTGAGGCGCTGAGGGCAAGGTGCTGGTTGGCTCTCCTGCGATGGGATGTGATTAATTCCATCTGACAAGGGCTGACCAAATCCTCCCATCTTTCATCTAACAAAGAGAAGGAGGGGAAATTTCATCAGTGAACATGAACCTCAGGTCTGCAGAAACCCATAGACACGAGATTCATTAATTCTGCAAGTTATTGTTCTCATGAGACTACATTTGCAGCACTGGACAATTTACAAAGCACTTTCCTTTCCACTGCCTAATGTAATTCCCACAACAACTTGGGATTTGCGTTTCCAGAGGAGGAAACGAAGGCTGAGAAGCTAAGGGACTTACCATCGCCACTTAGGAGTAGAGCAGGGATTCAAACTCAGCCTCATAGAGCTACAAAACCTGCCCTCCTTCACGGCACCTCTGCACCTTCTCTTGTGAGGGTTACGCAGTGATAGGAGCAAATGAGTGCAGTTGGCATGGGGGGATGGGAGAGGGTAAAGGACAACTGTTTCTTTTTTTTTTTTGGCAGCTAGCAGGTACAGGGATCCAAACCCTGGACTTTGGTGTCATAACACTGCACTCTAACCAACTGAGAAACTGGCCAGCCTGACAATTGTTTCTCGATTCTCCCCTCCCACTGCCAGTGCAGCACACGTGGCAATCTGTTTTGTAGCTACTCCACAGAAAAGACAGCAAATCCCAACTTCTTCTGTGGGAAAATTCTCTCTCAGTTCAATCTTGTATATAATCCAAAACCATCATGCTTGAATCGCCCTTATCCACTGCCTCAAGATACCATTCATGTCAGGCCATTGTCATCCTTTCTTGTTGATACAGTTGTCCTTCTTTCTCCAACTCTCCACTCCTTTTCCAAACACATGACATGGGGAAATTTTTATACTCCATATTTGTTTGGGCTCCTTCTGAATCCTGGGAGAATATTCTGAGATTGTGTTCTATCCGTGAATCTATTGAAATAGATTTTCCTTCTTCCTATGTGTGAAGTGAACTGTGATCTCTTGGCCTAGCTGGCTTTGTCCCTGGCCAACAACAAAAGCGGGAGTTTGATAAGGAGAAAGCATTTGGGCTGGTCTTCAAGAACCTGGTGAAAAGCTTCAAGATTTGCAAGTTCTCAGATGCAGTCGCACACAGACTAAGGAGAAAAGGCGGGAGGGGAGAAGGAAAGGGGAGAAAGAGAAATAAAGAAACAAAAGAGAAAAGAATCACCTTTATAACAGGAAACGTTGACATTTTAAAAACAACATATTTTTTCCACCTGTGAACCTTAAGCGATACATCCAAATGAGGACCTATAAAGGTCAGCCCAGAGTCACATTTCCATAGTATCTCTTGCTTCAATAATATACTAAAGTAGTTATAAATCCTTGGTCTGAAAAATGGGAAGGAAAGACAAAATTTTCACCCAGCGACTTAGATACTACCATGTCTTCATAAGCCCTTTTCCAATGAGATTACTAAGAAAATGGGCTTTCACTGCCAAAGCAAAGCAAAGAACTGAGGCAGTTTGCTACATAATTTAGATGCACTTGACCCAAATTTCTTAAGAAAGTGAGAATTTGGGGAACTTGGGGGAGTTGATTTTTTTTCCCTGGGGAGTATCTTCACTTTTTACCATCATTTGACACTAGATACCAAGTTCTTCTAAAAATCTAAAGTAGGCATAAAAGTAGCTTGTCGATATTTCTATATCATTGCCCGACAAAATTAACATTTATTGAGTATGAACTGTATGCTAACTATGTGCTAGAGACTTTGCATATACCATCTCACTTAATTCTTATGGCTCATCCTCAGAAAAAAATATACATCAACCCTGATTTTCAGTTGAGGAAACTGGTGTTCCAAGAGAAATTTGGTGAGCTGCCCAAGATGACAGAGTAAGTGGGTGGCAAAGAAAGGATGTGAACACATTTGTGTCACACATGTGCACACACACACCATTTGTGTTGTACACATCAAAAAGGCAGCACATAAAAACTGCTGGTAAATCCGTGTGTGATAAAATATAGTGAGTATGCTTTTATGATGGTTATGTGGGAGGGATTTATATTTGTAAAGTGAGCTGACATGAAATCATGGCATGAATTCGATCTATACATCCATGAAAGAGATGACCTATTCACTCTGTTTTACCGACATAGAAAATAGAGTTTAAGTGACTTGGCTTAGGGAGTCAATAGTTAAATGAGAACTGAGACCAGAGGTACCTGAGCTTTTTGGCTCTCTGGTCTTGCTTTAAGCATGCTGTGACTTAACACTGTAAAAGACCATCCGTGACTCATCACAGATGTTGTAGACTTGAGTATTGTAGACTGTAGTTTTTGTTGACTAATTTGTTGACTGATTGACAAACTCAGCTTAAGACAGAGGAAGGGAGCTTCCTCCATGTAGTGTAGTAGTTAAGAGAACAAACCTCAGGATTAAACAGACTGGATGTGAATTTATACTCTACCTCCTAATGACCATGTGCCCAGGAAAAGTTACTGAATCTCAAGAGCATGTATTTCCTTATTTGAAGTGTGGGGATAAGAAAAATATCTCCCTCATTGGTTGACTGCAAGGATGAGTTAACTCCCATAAACCACTTGTTCACGATGCCTAACGTATCTTAGTTGTCATTAGAGGCACACAGACAAAAAATAATAATATCCGGCTTTTAAAAAATTGGACATTGAATATACCTTCGTAAAACTAAGTCTGAGCATTAAAATTATTCTTCCAGAAAATGTAATCTCACAGGTATAGTATGGCTGGAGCACAGACAAAATTAGAGTTGAAGCTGAGGTTAATTTTTATATTCAACACTTCTCTTTCAGAAAGTTCAACACATAAACCAGCAAAGTACCAGTCATCCTGCATTACATAAAATTAAAGAAGTAGAAATACTTTCCTCCTCTTCAAAAACAACCATGCCACACGTTATTTAAATCTGATATATACTAGTCAGCAATTTTCCTGTTTCCACTGTTGCTCTATAAAATAGCTGGTTACCATCCTCTAAAAGTATTGTATAACCAGAGATCAGTTTTATATGGCTTCTACTAAGAATAGATAACAACAACTTTAAATATTCCTCCTACAATTTACTTTGGCATAATTAATAATAATTGTATTAGGCTTTAGTTATTGGACAAAGTTACAGAGAATGTAATATTCTTTCAATTAGTAGATCCTGGAAACAAAAATTATGAAATGAATGAAGAAGGGAGTAAACGGGTAAATAGTGTAATTGGCCTTTGCAGTACTCTCACCTCCCCAAACACGCATTTTCAAATAGATGAAACAAAGAACATTAGCGCCACCTGGAGGCAGAAGTCCATATGAAACGTAAGGACGACCTGAAAAAGATACCAGCTCTGAAAGGGCTGGCAGAGATGGTCTGGCCTTGCGTGGTCTAAACGGTAGCATACATGTGGCTAATGAGCAACAGAAATCTGCCTACTCCAAATTGAGGTTTGCGGTGAGTGTAAAATACACACCAGATTTTTATATGGAAAAAAGAGTGTAAAATACCTCATTCATAATTTTTATATTGGTGACATGTTAAAATAATATTTTTGATTATGTTACATTAAATACAATGTTTATTATTACAATTATTATTAATTTTACCTATTTATGTTTTTCTTTTTTTGGTGGTTGTCCAGTACAAGGATTCAAACCTTTGACCTTACTTTTGTCTTTTGAATGTGACTACAAGAAACTTAAAATTACATATGTAGCTCACATTATCTTTCTATTGGACAATGCTGATCTCACCCCTATTGCTGAGAATGTGGGCCATGGACCAGCATCATGGGCATTCAACACCTGGGGGCTTGTAAGAAATGCAGAATCCCAAGCCCCATCCCTGACCTACTGAATCTGCATTATAGCAAAATCACCAGGTAACTGGTATGTATATTAATTTTGAGACTTGATGCAATCCAACCCCCTTGTTTTACAAATGGGCAAACTGAGACCCAGAGTGGTGGCATGGCATTTCATGGTTATCCGGCTCGTTACCTAAAAAACCCAGTGGTCTTGGAACTACTAAATACCCCACCCCACACTGCATCATCCTGAGGATGCTTCCATCTTTTAGAGTAAAAATAAAACAAGACTTCTGCTGCTTCCCTGGCAAAACAAAGCAAAACGTATTATTGTGAATATATTTTAAAATATAATGTCTTTAGGGATATTTATAAGAGAATTCTAGGGTATTGTTCAGCATTTGTGTAAGTCACTACTTTTATGTTAAAAACCTCTGCTTGCTAAGCTTTTACTACAAATAACATACTTTGAACATGAGAAAAGGCCAGAGTTTTGAATCGATAATGTGCATTCCAGTCACTGAGGCAGTAAAAACAACTTAAAGAATACAGGCCTCTTTATACTAAGTAAGAAGGTGAAAGAAGGATTTGTGGTTTTGTGAACCAAACTCCTTGCAGGAAGGTCTTATTTATTCTTTCAATATCTAGCTCTTCGCAATATGTTTAGCACATACAGGGCTTTGAATAAATATTTGTTGAAAAACAAAATTTGTTTCTGTTGATTAGGTTCTACACCTCAGGAAACGTCCTCTCTTTACATTGTGTGGTAACAATGTAAAGAAATTCAGGAAAACATTTAAGTAGGAACCAAAGCTAAAATTAGTAATGCTTTTATGCCAAAATCCCTTTGTAACTAAGCATATTGTTAAGAAGAAATTTAAATCAATACTAACCTTGGTTGTGAAAATATAATCTGTTGCATAGAAAGATGAGGTTTAAATTAGAATAAAATAATATTGGCAGGTAATTTCAAGGAGCAAAAGTGGTTAAAAGTATTTTCCCTCATCTTTGTAAAGATTTTTATAAAACAGATTAATCAAGCCTAATCAATTTCCAGTGTGCTGAATATATGAACCAAATGTTTTATCTCATAAAAGATCACATTTTTGTATGCCAAATGGAAAATGTAGATTTAACTTAGAAAATGAATCTCTGTTATATGAATTGTATATACTAAGTAGAATAGGAAGCACAGTAATTAAATGATTTTTTAAAATGAGGTAAGTCATATAGGAAGGAAAGTCTAACTCCCACTCTCTTCCCTTCGATTGTCCCATTTCCTCATGTTTTATCCATTACTCATGTCGTGTTTTGTTAGTAACCTAAATAAAATAATGGGACATCAATCCTGCTTGTTATATATAATAAAGAACAGATGACTGGCATATAAAATTATTGAAATGGTAGTAACAAAAATAATAGGTCAAAATGTTAATTACATATGATTAATTTGGCAATGAACTATGCACTGCCTTACAACATTTCCTCTATCAATGTCTTAAATGTATATGGAATGATTCATTCATTCATTCATTCAATAATATTCACTGAGAACCTTTATGCCAGGCACCAATACAGGCACTAGAAATACAGCAAGGAATAAAACAGTCCCTGCCCTCCTGGAGCATTTATTCTACTGAGAAAAGACAAACAATAAACACACAAATAATGAAATACACAGTTTGTCAGCAAGTTATAAGTGATATGGAGAACAGTAAGATGGGAATGCAAGAACGGGGTGCTATTTAACATGGGATGGTCTCTCGAGGTGAAGTTTGAGCTGAGACCCAAAAGAAGCGAGGGAAGAGGCCATGCAGGTATCTGGGGGAGAACAGCCTGGTCAAATTGAACAGAAGTATGAAAGCCACCAGGCAGGAGCGTGCTTAGCAGGTTGCAGAGCAACGCAGAGGCCAATGTGATGGGAGTGGCGTAGACACAGGCAAGAGTAGGAGAAGACAGCTTCAGAGAGGTAGCAGGGCCCAGATCAGGTAGGACCCCGTACACCACTGTAGCAACTTTGGATTTTCCTCTAAGTAGGAGGGAAAGCCACTAGATGGATTATTTGATTCGTCCATGATCTGATTTCACCTTTAGATGGAATCTGTCTGGCTGCTGTATTAGAAATAGAACGTAGGGACCATGGCAAAAGAGAAAGATGAGTTAGAAGATTATTATAATAATCCAGGCAGAAGATGATGGTGACTTGGACCAGGATGATGAGAGTGGAGATAATGAAATGGCATCAAATTCTAGGAATATTTTGAAAATGACACTAACAGGATTTACAGGCAGATTGGATGTGGCATATGAGAAGACTGGAGAAGACTTCAAGCTTTTTGAGCAAACTGAAGAATGGAGATACCAGTTCTTGGAGGGAAAAACGTGAGTAGATTTGGGAGTGGGAGGGAAGAGAAGGATCAGCAACTGTTTTTGGAGATAAATTTTAAATGGCTTTTAAGTATTCTCTTTTAAAAATTGGATAGATGAGAACAGAGTTCAAGAGAGAGGTTTAGACTGGAATTCTTGGCATTTTTTCAGTCCCTGAGACTGGGTGAGATCACCAGAGGAGTGACTGCAGATGGAGTCAGGGAGGGTTCTCAACTGAGTCTCGGACTATCCAACACTGTTGCTGTTTGACTGTTCAGATGTTGATCCTTGATGTCCCCCAACCAAAATGCCAGCTCCTTGAGGCCACAGCCCATGTCTTTGTATTCACTAGGCATTTTGCCCGTGGTGGGTGCTCAATAATTAAATAAACATTCCTAAAAAGTGCATAAGACAAATATGCATCATAACAACAATTATAAAGTAAACATTTATATGGCCACCATACAGGTCAATAGTTAGAACATTGCTAGAACCCTGGAAGTCTCCCTTGTAAGTAGCCTGTCTTTATAATAATCATTTCTTTACTGTCTTTGAGCTTTATATAAACAGAATTATGCCATGTGTACTTTTGTGTCTTGACTTTTCTCATGCAACATTATGTTTATGGGATTCATCCACATTGCATGTAGCTGTAGTGGCTTTATTTTAATTGCTCTAGAGTGTTGGATTGTATGAACATGCCTCACTGTATTTATCTATTCTATTGTCAATAGACATTTGGGTTGTTTCCAATTTTGAAATATCATGAATGTCTTTTGAATATTCTTGTGTGTCTTCTTGTGCAACACGTGTGTGCATGAATTGCTGGGTCACAGAATATGGTGTCTTCAACTTTACTAGATAATGCTAACGTGTTTTCCAAAGTGGTTGCAACAATTTATACCGCTGTGGTGTCCGATGGCTCCAGTTGCTCCAGAACTTTAACACTTGGGGTTTCAGTTGTTTTAATTTTAGCCATTCTGATGTAGGATTGCACTTCATTAAGGTTTTAATTTGCAATTCCCTGATTATTAACATGATTGGTCACCTTTCATATGTTTATTGGTAATTTGAGTACCTCTTTGGGGAAATGCTTATTAAGTCTTTTTTCCTATTGGGTTGTCTGTTGTCTTTTTAAAAATTAACATGCAGGATACTAATCTTTTATTGGTTGTCTGTATAGCAAATACTTTTTCCTACTCCATGCCTTGTATTTCACTCTATACAATCTTTTCATGCAGAGAAGATTTTAATTTAAATCCTGTAGAATATATTGATGTTTTCTTCTAGTTGCTTTTTAGTTGAATAAAAAGACCTTACTTACCACAAGGTCATGAGAACCATCTCCAATATTACCTTCTAGAAGATTTCATTTTGCCCTTCACATTAGATCTTTATCCACCTGGAATTGATTTTTATAAATGAAGTGAAGAAGGGGTCTCATTTCTTTCCATCTCTCTCTCTCTGAGTTTACTCATTTGTCCAGCCCCTTTATTGTAAAGTTCATCCTTTCCCCACTGATATATCATGCAACCTCAATCCCAGATACATGGGGGTCTGTTTCTGGACTCTGGATTATGTTCCATTGTCTGTCTGTCTGTTCCTGCTTCCGTACCTCACTGACATAATCACTATACTCTGTATTAGTCTTGATAACTCTTAGAGCAAGTCTTCCAACCTTTTTCTTCATCTTCTAGTGCCTTGGCCACCTTTAGCCCCTCCTATTTTCATAACAATTTTAGAATCAGCTTGTTAAGTTCCACACAAAGTTAGGGTTTGGTTGTGGTTACTTTTACTCCATAAGTTAGTTTGGATAGAATTGTTGTCTAAACTATATTGAGTCTTCAAATGTATAAGCTCTCCTTTTAAATATATTTTCTTTAATATGAGTAACGTTTTATGATTTTCTTTGAAGAGTCTTACATGTCTTTTATCAGATTTATTCCTAGACACATATTTTATGCCATTGTAAATTTATCTTTAAAACATTTATTTTCTGTTTGTTGCTAGGAAATAGAAACAATCAGTGTTTATAAATTGATTTTTGTCTCCAGTAACCTCACCAAATTCTCTTATTAGTTCTAATATCTGTAGACTCTATTGGAGTTTCCATTATTGGAGTGTCATATTATCTTCAGATAATAACAGTGTTGTTTCTTACTTTGCAGTCCTTATACCTTTTATTTCTTTCTCTGATTTATTGAGATGGCTAGGGACTTCAGTAAAGCACGGACTCTAAGGGTGATTGAATTTGGATTCATATTTTGAAGGTAGAGCCAACAGGATTTGCTGACGGATTGTATTTATGCTGTGAGAGAAAGACAGGAATCAAGGTTGGGCTCAAGGTTTTTGGCCTGAGCAACTGGAAGAACGGCATTGCCATTTACTGCATGCAAGGCCAGTGAACATATAGCACTGCTAATTAAATGAAGCCACAAAAACGCTGACTGATGCTTATTAGCAATGATCTTTCTAACAGACTTTCACCTGGTTTTCTACTTTTGAAAAAAACTCACTCCAGTAGGGATTTAAACATTTACAAATGCTCGTTTGACTTACAGCTTCCTGTTTAGCCACTGCCCTATACAGGGGGCCTCTCTGAATATAAACTGGGCACTCTGATTCAAATCCAAACCAAAGACTATGGGATAATTTTTCCTTCCAGCCTCAGCCTTTCCTGTTTCCACTAGACACACACACACACACACACACACCTATCTTGTTTTCAATCTTTCCACACACACACACACACACACACCTATCTTGTTTTCAATCTTTCCACACACACACACACACACACACACCTATCTTGTTTTCAATCTTTCCACACACACACACACACACACACACACACAATCTTGTTTTCAATCTTTCTCCAGGTCAGAAAACTATAAGAGAACAGGAAACTTGATCCCTGCGATCCACTTACTCTCTCTAGAAAGAAAGGCCAGCTGCATCTCTATGGAGTTAACCTAAGAACAATAAAGAAACAATGAAAGGGTGACTCCTGCAGAAGAGATCCTAGGTCACATGAAAAGGCTTTGTTGTCCTAGCTGGAATGCCAGTTTGACCTTCTTTTATCTTTTTGGTAAAGCCTTAGGTGTCCTTGCACTAAGAAGCAAAATTCTAAAGACTTGCACATTTAACAATTTAAAGGATCTTTGAAGTCCTGCTAACCTACCCACCCAGTTCCTTGATATTTATTCAACACACATGTAGGGTGTCTTACTGGGGTAAGGATGATAAGTTGTCTATATCTCCCTTCTCACACCACCCACTCTCCAGAATGTAAGCTCCAAATAGGCAACATTTGTTTTGTAAACCCCTCTGTCTTCAGTGTCCAAAACTGTGCCTGTCATACAGCCAGCACACAATATTTTTTTTAGAATTAACATTTTAAAGGCTTTTTTAAGTACCTAAAAGAGCTAAATTTTTATTTACAGAAAAGAAAATCAATATTGTTTAAAACTGATGAGTCAAGAAAAAGCATTGTCACTAGGAAAAAGCATTGTCAGCATTATTAGAAAGAACAGCCAGGGCGGCCCGGTGGCACACTGCTACAGTGCGCCACTTGGGAGCGTGGTGGCGCTCCCGCAGAGGGTTCGGATCCCACATACAGACCGGTTCCCGCTCACTGGCTGAGCAAGGTGCGAGCGCAGCA
>NW_007728539.1:195769-196453 GCF_000696425.1 Galeopterus variegatus | reverse complement strand
CGGACATGAAAAAAGACAAAAAGGAAAAAAAAAAAAAAAAAAAAAAAGAAAAAAAAAACAGCTGATACAGTTAAAATTTTTGCTTCTAGAGATTGCCCCTCGACTGAGAAGGGGACTGCCACCATACATGTTTTGGTGTGATCTGCCTTTATCATATACACGAGTACACACGTTCATATTAATACAGTTGTTTGCAATCCTAGCTATGCATTTTATAGTCGGCTTTTTTCACTTATACTGTAGTTTCTGTTTTCACAGCAAACGTATCACATCAGCTTGCCGTGTTTTTAGTCTTTATAATTGCCGTGTTAATGTCTGCATGAAATTCTAACATGTTAGTGTAACACAATTTAGCTCCATACTCTAAAGTGGAACATTTAGGGACGCTTCCGTTTCTCCACTGGAGATAATGCTGCGATGAAGACTTGCAGGCACGTGTCTGGTTGGTTTCGCTTTCTTGCTTCTGTTGAATCATATTCTGGGGTTCCATCTAAGGATCCCGTGGCAGTTTAGGGGTGGCGAAGGACGAGCCCGGCAACGGGATTGCAAGCCTCGGTGTTGCTCCCGCGCCTCGCTCAGCCAGTGAGCGGGAGCCGGTCTGTATGTGGGATCCGAACCCTCGGACGGGAGCGCCGCCGCGCTTCCCAAGCGGCGCACAATCCAGTGCGCCACCGGGCCGGCCCT
>NW_007728539.1:152979-194840 GCF_000696425.1 Galeopterus variegatus | reverse complement strand
GCGGGCAGCCGGCAGGGGGCAGCAGAGGCGGGACGGGCTGGGAGGCCCAGGCGGGCTCCCCCGCGCCGCGCGGAGCTGCCTCGGCCCGGGCGAGGGTCACTGCCCGCGTCCGCTTCGTGGCCCTGGAGGTGCCGTGCCCCGGGTGTCCGCGGACACCGAGGGAGCCACGTGGTGCGCACTGTCTCGGACGCAGGAACGTGAGCTCCGGGCCACACGGAGCCTTTCCCTCGGGGGAGATGGCGGTGCATCCGAATTTAGGCCTGGTCATCAGGCGGCAGGTTAAAGTCCGCTTTGTCCCAAGTTCTCCTCTTGCCCTTTCCCTGCACTCTAGGGGCTCATAGTCTGACTTGGGGTCGTCGCAGCTCACCGGTGGAAATGAAGGCAGGCCCGCCCTTTGCACCTATCACCTCCGTTTCTCCAGTTGTCTCCTCCATCCTCGCAGTCAGAACAAAGGACGAGACGGTGGTCATCACACAGGTGGACGCCACCTCGTTCGGCCGCGCCGACGCCCCTAAGCCGCACCTGGGCAGGTGCCCCTGGAGAAAATGGCTCAAGATGGCACATTCTAAGCAGGCTCTAGCCTGAAGCTCCATTTGACTTCCAACAGATTTCAGAAGTAAATTCAGTGAAAGATTAAATTGCCAGGGCTTAAATCGAATTCATTCAGAAATTGTGAGACTTGTTACAGTTTTCTTTTTTTCCCACTTTGAATTTAGGACATAGCTAGGAATTGAAGACATAGTCAGCCAAACACCATTCTAGATGGTAGAAATAGAGCAGTGTCTTTTCCATCTTTTAAGATGCATCTTAAATTGGTGTTTAGAAATGAATCTGAAGAAATGTGATACGGTTTCTGATGGTTCAAACATCTGGGTTATGGCATGACAGTCATAGGCGGTGACTCAGGTCCGCAGCCAAGTATAACTTGACTTTTGAAACGTGGAGACTGTCACTTTTGGCAAGATCCATCAGATGTTAACACAGCGGGGAGAACTAGGTCACTCTGAGCAACTGTAGAGGGAATGAGGACCCACAAAGTAGTTTGCAAGGCAAATTGGTCAAACCTCCTATTTCTTAAAGGCACCTTTAAAGGGAAAATTACCTGTCACCCTATTTTAATCAGGTTTGATTGCAGTACTTCCTTTTCTGCTTTATAGGAATTTGTTCTATGAATTTTGAAAAAGATACTGGTGTCCCTGCATTAAAGGACACATTTAAAATCATTCCCCACACTTACCTATTTTTCTGGATCCCATACTCCAGTTGTTATTACTCAAGTCTGTCATTATGTGACAGCCAAGAAAGAGACTTGGTGCCTTTCCCTTATTTATTACTATAAAAATTGGTATTCTTTGGGCTTCTGTCATTTCTACCATATTGTGAAATACTCTACATCTTCTTCTTCCAGAATTCCACAGTAGAACTTCCCATGGTGTTCAAGCGCTCTTCTTTTTTCCTCTAAATTTAAAAAACATTTCTTTTAGTACTGAAAAAGGTGCAACAAATCCAGGCCTATAATGAAAGCCATTTTCGTTGAGACGAAAAAAGAGCACCTGCATCAAAACTGGCAGTCTCCAAAAAAATTAATATATATATTACTCTCCTTTTAAATGTTGTACTCCTGTTTATATGAAAAAAGGGGATAGTTAAAATTGGATCGAGGTGAGAATCTACAGCCTCTTTTAGGCTTCTCTGTATTTTCCAGTGTCTTCACTGGTAAAGAGCTTATCACTTTTATCATCTGAAAAAATAAGTGTTAATGGCCAAGGAGCATGTAGGAGAGATTTTGCTGGTTTATTAACAGTAACCACCATTGACTGAGTGCCTTACATGTATGTGCAGTATATCTTTCCTCATTTAATCCTCACGATAGACCCATGAGGGAGATGTTGTTGTCACTATTCCCATTTGCAGACTCAGGCTTAGAAAAGGTCACTTGCCTGATGGTGCCTTGGTGGTACTTGAATCCTGCCTCTCTTAACTCCCGAGCTCTTGACCTCTGGCATGCCTCCTGGGGAAGATCTTGCACCCTGTGAAGCTGAGTATGTGTGAGATACCAAATGAAACGGACTTGTCCCCAGGTAGTGGCATTTAGCAATATCTTGATTAATCCAAATTTGAAACTATTTGGTACCCTTAGCCTAGATATGTACATTTATATTTTTCTTGGTGCAAAATTTAGTAGTACTCTTAAAATTTTAAATAAGCCTGTAATTTCTACACTTAGAAATAGGCAGCTATAAATTGCATTTCTGCACATAAGGCAGTACTTAGGTAATTTTGTTTGGAAATTTTTTTTTTCCTAAGGAGGCAATAAAACTTAAATCAGTTCCTGGAATGTTTTTTTCCATTACTCCTGTCTGGTAGGGGGGTTGTTTGTGTGTGTGTGTGTGTGTGTGTGTGTGTGTGTGTGTGTGTGTGTGTGTGTGTTTAATTGAGGTAATGGTTGCATTTCCTGTTTTCCTTTTGGTTCCTAGAGTTTTGGTTTCCCAGAAAGTCTCCATAAATAGGTGACCTCAAACATGAATTATGCTGCTGTGACTTGTGTAGTGTATATGGAGGCACTTCTTCAATTTCTAAATGATTCCAAATGATATCAAAGCATTGACATTGAATTGGGCTCTGAAGACAAAGAGAGCTACCCAGATTTCCCCCACTGGAGTCCAGGGGTCTTAACCAGTGGCTCAGGAGATCCTTGCACAGAATTCAGGGCAAACTTGGATTTCAGAAGAAAGTTTTATCTTTACTTTTACTAACCTCTAGCTGAAATTTAGCATGTCTTTAATTAAGAATGTAATCAACAAACTGCAGTAGAATTAGCCATACCGTAATTCTTATATATTTTATTTTATGCTTATAATATTTTGAGAAGGGCCTACAGCCTTCACCAGACTGCAAAAGACAGCGGGGTGGAGGCACATGGGGTATCCATGGCAGAAAAATGGTCAGAACTTCTGTTCTAGAGTGTAAACTTTCCATGCGTTTACATTTGTCTTGTTTGTTACCATATCCCAAGCTCAGTGCCTGACAAGTAATAAGACCCTCAAACAATATGTTTTGAATGAATGACAAAAAAGAGGTTTGGGGTTTAATTGGTTTGTCGATTAACTTGATTCCTTATTATGAGAGTAACTTTGGATGAGATTCTTACTTTCTCCTTCATTTATTTATTTAACCAGTGTTTATAGAGTACCTCCTATGTGCCAGGAGCTATTCTAGGTTCTGTGGAGCTTACATGCTATGAAGGCAGACAGTAAATAGGTAAATAAATCTGTAAAACAGCAAAATAACTTCAGTGATAAACACTTTGGAGGAAACCCAGCAGAGTCATTTAAGCATGAGCAAGACTGGGGTGGGGTGGGAGTGACAACACAGAAAGAATGGGAGGGATGGGTGCAGGAGCAGCTGGCCGGGGTCTTGCAGGCATGGTGGAGTTTGGATTTCGTTCTGAGTGGGTAGAAAGATACTGAGGGCTTTGAGGGGCCAGTGTGTGTGTGGGGGGGGAATTGCATTATGTGATTTATGTTTTAAAAGGATGACTGGCCATCATGTGAAGACCGGATAAGAGGCTACTATGGTGGTCTAGGCGAGAGATGATGGTGATGTGGGTTAGAGTGTTAGCATAATAGTACATGATGGTCTGATGGGGATGATGACATTAGAGCACTTAGCTAAGGGCTGAGCACCTAGTCAGAACTCTGTAAACATTAGTTCCCTTTCTTACTTAGTGAACCCCACAACTCCCCTAACTGAGGCCTGGGATCAGTTGACAATCAGCAAATATGTATTAACATCAGGCTCCAGCCTGAAGCTCCACTTGACTTCCAACAGATTTCAGAGCACCTTCCAACTCACTCACAGTAAAAGCCCAAGACCCTACACAGTCTCATCCCCAGCACCTCACTGATTTTATCTCCTATAGTTTGCCCTGTCTGGCTCTATTCTAGTTTTGGGATGTCTCTGCTAGTCTTCCGGAGCCTTTGCACTGCCTGTTCCCCTACCTGGAAAGTTCTTCCCCCCACACGGTTTATACCCTCACTTCCTATAATTCACTCAGATATTACCTTGTCAGGGAGGGCCTCCCTATCCACCTTGTTTAAGATTGTAATTCTACCATCCGCAGTATTCCTTCTTCCTCTTCCCTGCTTTAGTTTTCTCAGTAGCAATTATTTGCTTACTAACATGCTGTGAAATGTATTTTGTGTGTATCAGCCCCATGAGGGCAGGAATTGTTGTCTGTTGTGTTTGCTGCTGTGTCCCCAGACCCAAGAGCAGTCCTGGGTTATGGTAAGCACTCAAATGTTTGGGCGTCAAAGGAGTGCTCACTCAGTGTCCTGTGTTATCATAAGGATCTCCTCATCCCTGGTCCCAAGGGCATGGAAAACAGTGCTGCAATTAAGCAAATGCCAAAGGAGGAAAAGGAAGGAAAATGTCTAAAACAGAAGGCAACGGAGTTTTTAGATTTAGGTTTTTGAAATTTGAACCGGGTCTTTAAAAACAAAAAAAGAGGGGCCGGCCCGGTGGCGCACTGGATAGTGCGCCGCTTGGGAGCACGGCGGCGCTCCCACCCGAGGGTTCGGATCCCACATACAGACCGGTTCCCGCTCACTGGCTGAGCGAGGCGCGGGAGCAACACCGAGGTTTGCAATCCCGTTGCCGGTCCCCGGTCCGGTACGGGGGCAACACTGAGGGTTGCGATCTGTTGCCGGACACGGAAAAAAGACAAAAATAAAAATAAAAAAATAAAAACAAAAAAAGAGATATGACTTGGTGTAAACAGTAAAAAATGTTTCCTGCAGAGGGAAATCAGGCAAGCAAAACAAAAATGTGGGAATTAAAAAAAAACAAAACAATTTGCCTGTGAATCAAAAACACGTGACACAAATAGAAAACACTTGAGTGATTTGCTTGACTTTAGGCTTGATGTAAATATGTACTTTAGGCTCGGTAAGAATCGGTACAGGCAATGTAGGGCCAGAAAGACAAGTTCAGGCACACCTCAGGTGCATGAATATGAGCAGAACAGTGTAATTTTAACTTCAAATCATCAAGGCTGAATCTGGAGCCAAATGCTGCCACATACTGTGTGACCTTGGATAAGTAACCTAACCTCTCTGAGCCTTTGTTTTCTCATCTGCCAAATGAAGATAACAACATACACTTTAAAGGACTGTTATGAAGATAAAATTTAATAATCTTAACTGTTCTCCCAAGCTCCATTCTGTACCCCTTACCCCCACCTCTCTGAGCCTTTGTTTTCTCATCTGCCAAATGAAGATAACAACATACACTTTAAAGGATTGTTATGAAGATAAAATTTAATAATCTTAACTGTTCTCCCAAGCTCCATTCTGTACCCCTTACCCCCGCAACTACGCTATTCTCTACCTAGTTACCAGAGAGGGGATTTTTTAACTTAAAGAAGAGTGAAATGAATGAGCAATTCTTTTTTCGGGGTCTTTTTTTGTTTTTGTTTTTGTTTGCTTCTTTTTAAATTTTTTTTTTTTTTGGTAAAATATACATGACATAAAATTTACTATTTTAACCCTTTTTGAGTGTGTAGTTCAGTGGCTTCACATTGTTATGCAACTACCACCACTGTCTATCTCCAGAACTTTTTCATCAGCTAGAGGGATTTTGAAAACATAAATTATTACCTCAAGTCACTCTTCTGCTCATATGGGTCCCCATTACAAAAGCCAGCGCCCTTACAAGGCCGTGCCACCTCTGTGCCCTCTCACCTCACCTTCTACCCCTCTCCCCCTTGGTCATGCCACAGCAGCCACACAGGTGTCTTTTATTGTTCCTTGAACACACCCAGCATATACCCACCTCATGCCTTTACAGTTGTCATTTCCTCTGCATAGAAAGTTCTTCTCCTGGAAATCCACAGGGATTACTCATTCTAGCCAAACGTCACTTCCAGAGAGGCCATCCTTGACCACCCACCCAGAACAGCCTTCTCTCTGGACCCTCTCTGTCCCCTTACTCAACATTATGCTAGATGTCTCCAGGTTTAGTTGTTGACTGTCTCACTGCACTGAAAGGTAAACTCCATTAAGGTGGGGACCTGGTCTTTTTGCTCCCTGCTAAGTCCCTGGCTCCTGGAAAATTGCCCAGCACATTCTAACTGCTCAATAAATATTTGTGAAAAACTGAAGTAGGCAAAGTGGCTGGCCCAGAAGTTGCTGTTCAGAAGCTGGCCCTCCCATTTCCATGGGAGCCTGCCAGGGCAAGTTGTTCTTGACCTTCTGCTCTGCTCTGTAAGGCTTAGCCCACACCTGGGCTCAGTTCTGGGAAGTGTGTCTTAAGGAAGACCAGTAGCTGGGGTGGGGATTGACCCTGATGTATGAACTTTTGAGGAAACAAGCCTCTTGAGCCTGGAGATCCAAATTGGGGATACAGGATGACTCTCTTCAAATAGGTTAAGAGCTGTTTGTTGTGTAGAATTAAAATTCACCTTGTTCTGCAGGGCCAGAGAGGGCAGATCCCATGATAGAATTTGCTAAAAGTAGTTGGGAGAATGAAATGGGTTGCCAAATCATCAGATTAGATCCAGATTTTCAGACTGGATTGGTTGGTAGGTCTGTGGCCGTGAGTTCTCTTACAGGCATATTTGGGATCATCTGGAGGAGCCTCTGAGTTTATGTTTAATCTTGTTTTGACTCCAGGTCATCTTTAATTGTCACAGACTAAGGAGAAAAGAAGGAGGGGATTTAATGTATCCATGATACATTGAAGATCAAGGAAAGATAGATGACTTCCAGGAACCCAGTAGAGTCAGAAAGGTTTTGAATTGATTTGAATAGAGCAAAATAGTAGGGAAAGTATAGGTAAAAGGACCTCAAAAGAATCTGGTCAGCCCTTGTGCCATATTAGTTGACTTCGTTTCAGCAAATCTATATCCTTTTTCACATTAAATTAACATTGTTAATTTCAATCTTAATTGGTTTTGTGGTTTTATTTGTATTTAGTTTGTAAATGTGTTCATTATAAAACAGGCTCTGTAGTTGTCTGAGAGTTAGTTGTAACTAAAGCAGTTGATACCTAGCTTTATCAATTGTAGTATTTGTCATGCAGTAATTTAGGTTCCACACAATTTAGAAAAAAACACTGGATCAGAAGATGTTTAATGTTTCTTCCAGCCTTGAGAGTCTGTGATTGTGCAAATTTTGTGTAATAGTTGTATTGCTACAGTATTGCTTGGGATTTAGAAATCTTTCACAGATTTAGTTTGTGTTAGCACAATCTAGGTTCTCTCTGCCAAGGCCTGCAGCCTCATTTTTTGGAACTTGAGCCCAATTCTGTTACCAGTGATAACAGAGATTGCTAATTGACCCTCAGTCTAAGTTTAACAAGGTCAATTTGTGTCCTTGTTAACCTTAGATAGCCCGCTTTTTCCTACAAGTTAACCATCATTTGAAAGGAAACTAAAAATCTGAATACCTGTAGGATTCAATTTCTATTAAAAAGCTGAAATATACTTTGAGAAGGGTGGAGGGGAGGACAGGGAAACTAAAAATAATCCTCCTGCATAATGGCTTAGAGTGGATCTACCCTGACTACTGTCTAACTTATTTTCCTTCTGCAGGTATTTTTCTCACTTCTATATCATCTCAGTGCTATGGAATGGCTTCCTGCTTTGGTGCCTTACTCAATCTCTGTTCCTGGGAGAACCTTTTCCAAACTGGCTTCATGGTTTGCTCAGAATTCTTGGGGCTGCCCAGTTCCGAGGTAACAATTCCCTGGCTCAGTACAACACTGTGTCCTGTTCCCGTCCTTCCTGTCTTCCACGGAGCTGTTCTGGCATTTCTTAACCTCTCTCAGGTGCCTTTCAGCAAGGCCTGGAAAGTTGGAGGGTGAGGGCAAAAAGAGTTTTGCATGGTTCTCCAGTGGATGGTTCAGGGATGTCCCCAAGTCCTTCATTGAGAACATGGCAGAGCCAAGAGTTAGCATTCCGGCTCCAGGCTTCCCTGTTAGTGCTGTGCTGTGTACAGGACTGGCTGTTCTCCCTCTGATATTTTTAGTACAGTTGATAAATGTATAAAAAAGTCTTTGCACGTAAGAGGGAAAGCTTTTAGGATCCTTCAGGTTTGCCTTGAAACATTTATCATTCATTTATACAGCTCCAACTAAAATCATGTCTCAGAACTCCAGAAATTTGATAAAAAATTACTTTTTGGTAAACTTCTAAAAAGTTCTGTTATGCTGTGAGGCTTTGATTTTACAGTAAAATTGACCAAATAGTTGTTGACCAGATGATTACAAAATAGCCTTTAAATTTGCCACACTCAGCATCAAGGAAAGGATACGTAGAACAGTTTTTAAAATAATTAATTGAAGGTAAAAACCGTAACGTGGCCTCAATTAAGGTCAGACAGAATTAGAAATGAATTTTTCTGGTCCTGTCTTTGTCCTTTGTTCCAGCAGCCAGACCACCGGCTCCCTAGGAGCAATCCTTTTCTGGATAACCAGAGGAACTTGTTGCCAAAGAAGACAATCAGAAGAGAAAACCCTTCCACGTCCTTTTGGGAGGGGAGGATACCTCAGTGAATCCCACTTCACTCTATAAAATTTTATGTCTTCATTTCTTTACTGTGGGAATGGCTGGTGTTTTGGTATTTAGAAAGTTGGTTGTGAGGAGTTTTATTTATTTATTTTTGTTCTAACCTGTTCCTAAAGAGTTAAAACAAGGTTTTATTTATTTAAAATACAAAAACAGGCAAAGGTAATCTATGCTGATAGAAGTCCAGATAGGTAGGGGTTACCCTTGGGAAGGTGGGGGGTAGTGCCTGGAAAGGATCACTAGGGGGTGCTGGTCGTGTTCTGTTTCTTGATCTGGGTGCTGGTTAGGTGGGTGGGATGGATTGGTTTAGTTGGTAAAATTCATTAAGCTGTATCCGTTTGATGTGCGTGCGTGTGTGTGTGTGTGTGTGTGTGTGTGTCTGTGTCACTTATTGAAAAAGAAAAACTAGATTTTATGTTACTTTAAAAACCAGCTTGTGTTTGGATTTCTTTGGGGGTAGAGATCAAGAGGCAGGTGGGAAAGTAGATCTCAGGGCTCACTGTACCCCTAAAAATTTATTTTTTTTAATATGGAAATAAATGCATGATTCTGTTTCTGTTCCCCTCTTGCTCTGCCTCTGTGGGTGCCTGTAACCCCAGGGATCTCACCAGGTGGGGTTGCTCAGAGGCCATTTGGGAACTCCTCCTGACCCTTTGCATCTGGCTGTTAGTGCTGGGAACCAGAAGCCTGTGAACCCTGGTTCTGAGCACACAGACCCCTTCACAGTGAAGTCCATGTGGCCTGGAAGGCTCCCACATGATGAAGCAGAGTCAAGGGTCAGGTGTTCATCCCGGCTCTGTCACTAAACTACTGCATAACCTTGAGCCAAATTCCTTGACTTTATGTGGTCCATTTCCTCATTGCTAAAAAAAGGAAGGTGTCAACTGGATGGTTTCCAGGGCCCTTCCTAGCTGTAATCTTGTTTAATACCCTGTTTAACAGTAGAGATAAGTAAAATTTAGGATTAATCCCAGAAGAGAGATGCTGAATGTGTTGCCTTCTGAATTGTAGGGGGTGAGCTAGCACTGTCTGCATTCTTAGTGCTGGTATTTCTGTGGCTACACAGCTTGCGAAGACTCTTTGAGTGCTTCTATGTCAGTATCTTCTCCAACAGCGTGATCCACGTGGTGCAGTACTGTTTTGGGCTTGTCTACTACATCCTCCTCGGCCTAACTGTGCTGAGCCAAGTGCCAATGGATGGCAGGAATGGTGAGTGGCCCCCAGTGCGCCCAGAGCTCTGTGGTCACAGGGTGGATGGGGTGCTCTCAGGTCAAGTGCTCCACTAGGCATTAGGAGAAATTCACAAGTCAGAGACACACGCAGTCCTTTTTGCATGTGAAGAGTTTAGTCTCTAATAATAGATTTTTAAAAGTCAGCAGTGCCCAAAGGTATATACAAGGGTGCTTCCAAAAGCTCATGGAAAGATTCATGTTATCTTTTGTCTTTTAATTCTGTAGAACACTGGCTTGTGTTGGTGTCTTTAGAATTAAAAGACAAAAGATAACATGAATCTTTCCATGAGCTTTTTGAAGTACCCTCGTATTAACCATAACGCTGAAACCCTAAAGACACCAACACAAGCAGTAACACCTTCAGTGAAGACAGAAAAGCACAAAGTGTTCGGAGGGTTGGTTTAAGGCTGATGAAATGCAGTGTGGGGGTTCCCAGAGGGACTGAGGGACTGCAGCCCATGAGCCCGTGTGGGGTTAGTCTGCGGAGAGGGCGACCGAGAGCTAACCAGGAAGCAGGAGAGCACCCAGAACGGGAGAAGCCTCCTCGCCAAAGCCTCAGTCATCGTGGGCTGCGTGCAGAAGCGGGACGGGAAGCCGTGTCGCAGGGCGCCTTGCAGCACATGAAGCGAGGTGTGCTCCTGGTGAACACTCGTGGTTTTGAGAGGGAGTAGGGGGCCATTTTGTGGGTATTTAGTTCCTGTAATTGTTCCCATTATTACAAGGCTTTTCTTCAAGTGAGGCTGCCTGAGGGCAGAGGACAAAAGACTACTGTGGTCAATCAAAATTGTGTCCTACCATTTCTAAGATCTCACCAGCCAGGAAGAGGGAAGCAAAAGCATGGTCTTTGTTTATGAGGAGGAAATGGAGTGTTTGCTGTTTTCTGGGGGGGAGGGTGTTATCTAACATATATAACTGTCATTTTTGTAAAAACTGTGCTAGTATAAAGAATTCAAGTCATTTTGGGAGATTGAAATGAGTTTTTATTGTAGCCGTGGTATCCATCAGCCCAGACACTGTGGATCTTTTCTGACCATTTTCTCTAAGTTCTGGCTCCATGTTTCCTCAAGTCACCCTGTGCATCTGTAAATTGAGACTGTTGTCTAGATGTTTCCAGCACTCAGTGAGTGGGCCTCCTTAGGGTTGGTTTCAGTGTCAGAGTGCCCCTTGAAAGTCCTTTATCTGCTGTTGTAATGCAACCTCTATGGCTAGAGAAGTGATTTTAAAGTAGGATTTATTGACAATCTTTCTCAATTCATGAATTATTTATTGCCCCAGCCACTCAGCTAGCATTTCTGTACTTCCTCTGAACTTAATCAAGTCAGTTATTCCTCCCTGGTCTTTCTGCTGTGGCACTCACGGGTCTAGCCAGTACCATGGTGTGAGCTGTCATTCCTGGTGACCAGTACTGGTTTTCCAGTCTGTTAGTTTCCATTGGCATTACATACCTCTTCTGGAGCTTTCTCTACTGGCTGAATCCCAACTTCTGCCTTCCCTCCAGTCAGGGAAAATCACCTGAGGCTCCCACAAAAATAGCTTTCTAAACACTCCTTTCTGAGGCTGTTTTCTGTTACACCTACTTATCTGGGGTCATTTGGGACAATATGGGGAGAGCTGGCTTCAGTAATTCACTGAGCGAGAATACACTGGGGCATTTGCCAGCCACAGGGTCTGATAGAGATAACGTGGCTTGGGAGTCAGATAGGCCTGAGTCTGGCTGACTTCCCTCTCTGAGCCTCAGAGGCTTCATCAGGAAGTCGTGACCCATACTGATTTCACAGGGTTCTGGTGAAAGTGAAGACAAGAATATCTGTAAACTAGAATGGAAGCTTCATAAGGACTGGGATCTTGCCTGACTTACCCACTGCTTTATCCTTCGTGCCTGTAACAGTGCCAGGCTTAGTAGACACTCAATAAGTAACTAATGAATAAACAAATAAATACTACATAGATCAGTATCTCAGTAAATAGGAGCCTTCTACCTGCCTCCCCTTTCCTGCAGTGTAATTCTGGCCTTACTCTTACAGATGCTTTTTCCCTCATAGGTAATTTCTCTGCATTTACAGTAGGGGATTCAGTAGAGATGTGAACTCCCACACACTCGCTTTAACTTTTAATCCTATAGTGACTTGCTCTTGAATCCTGTCAGATTTAAAACTATATTTCTCATATTTTTAACATAAAAATATAACCTTTTAGAAAAAGTAGAACAAACAAAAAAGTTCACAAAAAGATTTCCATTATCTTTCAGTTCTATTTTTCCACAAACTTCTTGAAGTGCCCTCGTGTTTATATTCTGTTTTGTTGATTTTTTATGTAATTTATGTTGCTAAGCTTAGATATTTAATTTCTGTTCTTAATTTCTTTTTATTAAGTGGACTTGTTGATTTGCCTGTAAATTAATTTGCCTTTGAAAAGTTTATTCATCTTCCTCTACTGAAATTAATTTGATATTTTGGAAGACTTTAGAGAGCTATTTCAAATAATTGTAGAGACTATAAAATAAAATATGTAAATTTTAATAAGTTCTACATCTCCATTTTTGTGAAAATTTGAAGCCCTACTTTCTACAGACTATTTTGTTATTTGTCTGTTATTCAGCTTATGTATTTGTTATTTGAACAAATAAATGTGCATATCCTTAAAATATATATATATATATATATAACCTTTTAGTTAAATGGCTAAACCTAATAAGTGTTAAAATACCATAGTACATTGTTTATAGAAAGCAAGTTTTTTTAAAGAAATTATAGGCTGTGGTAGATTCTCATTAGTCATTAGGTACCAGCAGCTGATTCCCACTTCTAGGTACCCACAGGGAATAGCGTGTTGCCTGCTTCTCTTACTTGAATCAACTTAAGGACACACACTATTTCACAGGGTTCTTGTGAAACCCTCTTGGCTGCAGGGCCTCAGGCTCTTGCCAGTTATCAATGGACAACTTTGTTTATTCAGGCAAGACCCTGACCAGGCTGATTGCTTCCTGCCACTCAGTGGTTTGCTCTTCAGTCCTTAGATGGCCTGCATCGTCCCTTCTTCCTGGTAGCTGGAGAAGGAACGGGAACATAGTACTGTGAGTGTTTCTTCTCCTGAAACTAAATCTCTCTGAGTAGGTTCTCTGGAATGCAGACAGGGTTACCATTTTGTTAGTCATCTCACAGTTTACATTTCTCCTCTTTTTGAGAAGCCTCCCTCTTAGCCTTTACCTCCAGTGATCTTTCTTCATTGGCCAGAGCCAGCGAACTCAGCATTCTGCATTCGGGGTCTCCCTGGCAATAGTTTGGGATGATAGCTCAGGGAGAGATTTCTTTAAAAAAGATTTATTTAAAAAAGATTTACTTTCCTGACAGTAAAATATAAGAAAGAAGACTTGAAACCAGGCTTAGTGATAGAAACACACAGTAGTCGCACTACACAGGAGTAGATCGCATGAGTAGAAGACAGCTGAACTTTGTGCTTGAAGCACTTGAAGAAGGAGCAAGAGATTGTGTCACTGTGGAATTCTCTGCCAGGGGCCACTGAAGCTGCCCATGGCTGAGGAGCATATGTCCTTCATCCAGAGGGACAGTGTTCTCCCCTCTGTTCTTGGGAAATTATATCAGGATAATTTCCTTGTCATGAGGAACAGGATAAAGAACAGGATAATTGTGTTCTACTGATGATATGATTGCTAATTCCCTGAGCCTCTGAAATTTTGCAGAGGTGGCTAATAATTCTTATTTCTGTAGTCTACGTAATAGGGAAAAATCTACTGATGCAAGCACGATGGTTCCATATCCTCGGAATGATGATGTTTATCTGGTCATCTGCCCATCAGTATAAGTGCCATGTCATTCTCAGCAACCTCAGGAAAAATAAAGCAGGTGAGATCTCTTTTAGAGCTTCTGCATGTGGATTTTAACGTTCAGAAGTTAGTTCTTCATATTCCTTCATTCTTTTCCTTCCTTCCCTAGTTAGTTGGCTAATCTATTACCATGAAGTTAGTATCATTCCAGCCAAAGCAAAGAAAACTGCCATTTTTGTTAGCTTGTGTTGGCTTTTATCACAGGTGTAGTTTCCATTAGGCTTTGGATGCTTATTTTGTTCCAGGCCCTTTTCTAAGTGTTTTACATATAGCTTTACAATACCCACATGAGACGAGTTCAGTCTAATCTTCATTTTACATATGAGGAAACTCAAGCACAAAGAGTTTAAGCACCTTATCTAAAGTTACACAGCTGGTAAGTGGCAGAGCCAGAATGTGAGCTTATGCAGTCTGACTCTGGAGTCTGAGCCCTTAATTATCAGCTTGGAGAATTGCTGGAGGAACTGGCTTGCTTTCTGTGCTTATGTGCAGTTGACCATGTAACATGTAGCTTTTTAATACATAATAGATTGACCATGGAAGTGTGACAGGATGGTAGTTTGCACACAGGTGTGTGATACTGTTTTCTAAATAAGAGTTTCTGTAAATGATTTGGGGAGTGAAGTGTTAAAACTTTCTTTTCAAAACTTCAAATGCTCATGAAGTCTTTTTTTTTTTCTTTTTTTCTTTTTTTTTTTTTTTACCATTTCAGGAGTGGTCATTCACTGTAACCACAGAATCCCTTTTGGAGACTGGTTTGAATATGTTTCTTCCCCTAATTACTTAGCAGAGCTGATGATCTACATTTCCATGGCTGTCACCTTTGGGTTCCACAGCTTAACTTGGTGGCTAGTGGTGACATATGTCTTCTTCAACCAGGCCCTGTCTGCTTTCCTCAGCCACAAATTCTACAAAAGCAAATTTGTCTCTTACCCAAAGCATAGGAAAGCTTTCCTACCATTTTTGTTTTAACATAACCTCGGTCATGAAGAATGCATGCTAGGGGACAGGTTCAATTCCTAGAGACAGTGAAATCTGAAGACCTAAGTACAGTTTCTGCAGAACTGTTTGAAACTCTGTGTTCCAGAAAGTCTTCCGTGAATGAGCAAAGCAGTTCCCCTCAAGAAAATGAATCTTCAAAGTGTCTTCAAAGAAGAAGTACTTCTGGCAGATCTGGGATTGCTATGTCTGCTTTCTGAGATAATTTATAAAGCCAACTAACAGATAAAATACATGTGAAACCTTCTCCAAGCTACTTCAGAAGCAAACTAACCAAAAATATATAAACAGCTTCACACACACACACACACACACACACACACACATACATCCACATCCACAAAGGAAGAGATAAGATCATCTGTGGCTGGAATAGCCTGTCAGGGAAAAGCTAGCTGGACTATATAATGAGCAATATAGTAAGTGTTCAATGAATGTTTATTGCATTTCAGTAAAAGCAAAATAGCTTTTGAAAATAACAGTAATATATAATTTCACATGAACAGTTTCAGGGAAAAATAAGTTTACACTTTTGCATGTTAGCACAAACATCTTCAGTTATGTAACCATCAGTAGCCATTTCCACTCATCTTCCCCTCGAATCGTAGCCTCACAGAAAGTTTGGAGACCTTTTTTATTTAATACTTTATTGACATTCCTTTCAAGGGAGTACTTCAAAAGTGAAAGCATTGGAAAATAAAATATATTTGTATTTGTGTATGACAAGCCTTTACGAATGGAACTGACAATCTGGACTGGAGAGTACTGTGGCCTCATTCGTATATAGTTATTCAAATTGGATTAATGTCTTCATGGGTTTATTTCAGCTGACAGAATGAATCTGAAGATATTTAGAAATAAAGATTACACTTAAAATAGTTTATGTTAAAGAAAATGCCCATGATTAATCCAAAGGAAAATAAATGCATGGTGTGAAAGAAAAACAAAAACTTGGAAAATAATACTATAGCCTGAGTAACACAGTAAAACCTGCACATTCATTTGCACTCATATATATATATATGTATATATATATATATATATATATATATATATATATGTACACCTTGTTATGGAGGAAAGAGCCTCATTATTAACCAGACACATATCAAATGCACAGTCTAAAAGTATCTCCTGCCACCGCCATCCCTGGAGTAGTAAACTGAGGCTGTTAAACTGAGATTCTTTTTAATCTAAGTTTAAATGCATAGCAAAGCACATTCTAAAGTTCTTATAATAATTCACATGTAGCATTTTCTGTCCCATCAATCAAACACCACTTAATTAAGATTAATCTGTTGCTCAGACTATTCGAATAAATGACATATCCACGTCATTTATTATTTAGAATTTGCCATCCTCAGGACCAGGACTCAGGAACAAAACTATTTATACATTGGAAGTATAAAGCATATTGCAGTTTGGTCTTAATTTCCACACAAATGACATGCATTAATTTTTAATAACAAATTATTTGGGGGGGAATTGTATTTTGCTTTAGCATGCAGTTCTATACCCAGGTTACACTAGTAATTTGGCTGATGTTCTGGAATCGCATTGTACCTTTAAGTAAAATAATGAGCATCTCCCTTGAAGCACCATATCAGGGGCTGTGAGAAAGCTATCTAGTTTCCCACTCCTGGTTCCTGCTGTCCCTCTCACATTCATCCCTGTTTCTTACTTTCCCTTTTCCTTTTTTGCCCAAATGTTACATTTCTAGGCAAAGGTAATATAGAAAACTGTGGTGTCCTCACAGGGGTTCAGAACAAAGTATCATGGCCTTTGGCGGAAGCTTGACCAATTGAAAATATAATGAGAATTGTGCTGTGCTTGTGTTATCAGAATCAGCACTATTTTTTGTGTTTGTGAAAATCTTTCATGTGCCTAAAGGGAAAGCACCACAGAGAGTTTGCAAATTCTTCCCAAGGATAATCTAGAAATAGCTTGGAGGTAGAGATTCTTGGTTTTCCTGTTGGCATAATTGAATAGCCTTAATCTCTCATTCTCTGCTGACATTAGATGAGGGGAAACGACACTAAACTACCTCATTAACAGCATTCTCTGGATTAACTATTGACTGTGAAAGTATACTGAAAATAGCCTTTGTTTTTGTTGAGTCTCCAAGTTGTAGCTCATCCTACTTACATTTGCTGACGGTGAGTGTGGATTATTTTGTCTCTACAAAGCTGTGTTCTTTATTATGTTTTTAGTTCAATAAGTGGTTTTTGCTAAAATTCCTACCAAAAAAAAAAAAATCTTTGCAGATATTTCTGTGTGCAGTTTAATAAATACTCAGTTTAAGGATACTGTAAACATTGCATAACTAAAGGTACCTGAAGACTCAAGAACCATTGATATGTAATTGGTAACAGAAAACATCTGTTCTGACCAAGTCATTTAAATTATAGTGCCTTGGGAGATCTGGAATAAGTCAGTAGTCACATCCCTCTGTACTGGAAAACGTTATTATAAGACCATTTTTACTTAGAAGCAGAGCAGACATGATGGCACCAGAAAGCCAACAAAATAACCTAGAACGTTTCTTGTAACTCTTACCCTAGATCCCTACATGTAGGATGTAACCTAGTAACAATCCCAAATCTGTACATCATGTACAACCAGTAGAAAACCTGGTGAAGCAGGGCTGTCCCCCCTCTCTCCTTTGATCCTTCCCCCTTCTTGTGGTCATAAAATGCTAAGCCTTGCTGGCCCTCTTCAGAGCACATTTCTCAGAGCGACCTGACCTATGTGTTAGTCCAGTTGCAGTCATCACATGGTTCAATAAATCCTTGTTATGTGTATTTGGCCTCAGTTTCTTTTTAGATCAACATACTATATCTTAAAATGAACGTATATATTAAGACCTTAAAACAGTAAAGGGCAAGTAGAATTTTTTGATTCCTATGACCTATGTAAGGAATTTCTGCCCACTCTTTGCATTACTTATCAGAAAACATTGTTCAACTGGATTTTTTAAAATATATTAGTCTAACCTAAGATTTTTCCTAATAATGAACAAGAAACAATGGAGGTGGCAGTGATTATAAATAATGTATATGACACATGCTTCTCATTTTTCTCAAATAGCAATGATCTCCTAGAAAAACATGTATTGGTTTTGGGTGAAGCAAAATTTAATTGTCCAAATAAAAACTTTATTATAAAGAGCTACTCTGTGCACATAATTGAGAAAATATAATATTGGGACTCTTCCTTTAAAAAGACTCCGAACACTTGAAGCACTTAGAGGACACAAGTCCACAAGGGATTTCTCAACAAAAGGACAGGGCTCCCTGGCTTACACACACCTTTCCATGAATTAGAAAATGCATCCCTCTAGGAACATCCCTATGATAGCAGAGCACATGGCTTTGTGGGTTGGCAATGGGGCTGCAGCTCAATGAGCCGAGTTCTGGCTGGGTCTCAGCCCAGCTTACCCCCTCAGCCTGGTGTCCTTTGTGCAGTACACAAACTGCACAACCTTCTACAGAGAAGCTGCTCACCATGCTGCCTGCCTGTCTGCAGATTCTGTTCACTCTTGGAAAAAAAACAACATATTGCTGGCCAGTTAGCTCACTTGGGGCATAGCCTTGTAACACCAAGGTCATGGGTTCAAGGTCCCTGAACTCGCCAGCTGCCAAAAAGAAAAAAAAAGGACTTGATTTCATGGGATCATTTCATTGAGAGAGACCATAAGAATAAACTAGAAGGGAGACGTAAGCACTCCATGCAAAACACCTATCCTCCCACACACAAAAAGGGGAGTTTGGTGGTTAGCACAGAAGTGACCCTCAAACAAGAGAATGTTTGATGCTAAAATGCTGGCCCCAAATAGAATGTTTTGCTTCCTTTCTATCATCTCCTCTCTTTGCAGCTCATTGTTCTAGTACCAACTCCAACCATCTTTCAACCCTACTGGGACCTCCAATGTATTGATCTCATCACATTTTCATTGTCCTTCACCTTTCTTAAGTCTTCTCTTAACCTCCTTACTCTGCTTAAATTCCAAGTAAATCATAATCATTCCATCGTATATATTCTCAACTCTTAGGCCTTATATTGCCTTTGCCTCCTCATTTAGCAAAGCAACAACCCTGGTTAAATTCAACTCTCCCTCCTTTGCATGTGCAGAGTTGAACTGTGCCTGGAGAAACTCAATCCATTAACAGCCTACTTTAAATTCATGACTACTAGCCTCGAGTGGCCTTTAATGCTGCAGTCACACTAAAATTCCCTAGTCCATTCACTCTACCACTCTCCTGACTATTTTACATCTTCTCTGTCCTCAGGAAAGTGAAGCTATTGGAAAGAACTTCCACAGGTTACCACCACCTCCACCCACCTTAGCATCTGTGTCCCTGTACTTTCCTTCATGTTACTATTGTTGAAGGATACTTCTTTAAAAAGAATGTAAAGTCATGATTCTTGTATAAATATAAAATGAACATGTGTCGAAGATTTTATTTAACTCATTAAAGAAGGAACCAGTAAGATGTTGAATTGGTTTCAAAGAAGAATCTTAAAAACAGGTACATATGTAGGTAATCAGGCATGCCAAAATGAATTTGCTTAATAAATGCAAAACTGGCTTCTATAATGGGAGAGGGGGATCAATTGTACTTCCACTGGGCAAAATTCATTTGTGTGTCTATGAAAAAGAATTATTTGCATTCCTATCAGTTGTCTGCAACTTAAAGAGTTAGAAAATAGCTCAAAGACAATGAAAGATAAAGGTAACTCAAAGAGTATACTAGACAGGACACGAGTAATCTTTTTTGCTCATTTCAAAGTCATTTATGAGGGGCCGGCCCGGTGGTGCACTGCTACAGTGCGCCGCTTGGGAGCACGGCGGCCCTCCCACCAAGGGTTCGGATCCCACATACAGACTGGCCGCTCACTGGCTGAGCGAGGTGCGGGCGCAACACCAAGGGTTGCGATCCCGTTGCCGGTCCTGGTCCGGTAAGGGCGTGACACTGAGGGTTGCGATCCGTTGCCGGTCACGAAAAAAGACAAAAAAGGAAAAAAAAAACAAAAAAAAACAAAGTCATTTATGAGTTTTTCCTGAAACTGTATGCACACTTTGGTCTTCTACCCAAAGCTAGGCCCTCTGCTTGAGCACTAGATTTGATTCCTTGTCACCTACCTAAGGACGTTGCTTGGCCATCCTTCCCCCGGCTATGTCATCCATTTTTTGCTCTCTTCTCAACATTCTCATTAAAGGACAAATGATCTTTTTAAAACCTTCTAACTCCGTTTCCTTTAGCAGATACCAGTTGGTTTCTCTGGTTCTTTGGCAGCAAAACCCCTGGAAAGATTTATCTGTTCTTACTAGCTTCAGTTCTTTCCCTCCACTGTTGACCTCACTCCAGTCACTTTTTAGCTCTCATGACTCCACTGAAACTGCTCTTGGAAAGGTCACCAGTGACCATGCTGCTAAATCTGATGGGGTCACTTCTTGAATTCATAGCAACACCGCAGCAGCAGGTGGTCATGTCACCGTGATACAATGTCTTTCGTTGGTTCCAAGACACTACACTCTCTGGGTTTTCCTCCTACCTCCCTCGCTGTTCCTTCAAAGTTCCTCAGTTGATCCCTTCTTCAACATCTAAATGTTGAAGTGCCCCAATTCTCTGTTCTTGGTCCTTTTCACTATGTATATTTGGTGATCTCATCTAGTCTCATGACTTTAAATACTGTTTATATGCTGACAACTCCTAAATTTGTATATCCAGCCCAGTCATCACTCCTGAACTCCAGATTCATATATCCAATTGCCTACTTAAACTCTCTACTTGATGTGTAATAGATTTCTCAGGTTTGATATGATTAAAGGTGGATTTCTGATTTTGCTCATCCCCCACATCTGGTCCACCTATAGTCTTCCCATTTTTTCACCTACTCAAACCAAAAACCATGGGTTTTCCTTAACTTCTTTTTGCTCACACTCCACAAAACAATCAGTGCTTCTACCTTCAAAATAGGTCCAGAATCCATCCCTGTCATCATCACTCTACTAGCCACCATTCTCGTGTGAGCTACCATTATTTCTTGCCCAGATTACTGCAACAGACTCCTAATTGGTCTCCCTGCTTTTTCCCTTATTCTCTACCATTGATTCTCAACACAAGCCAGGGTGATCTTTCAAAAACAAAGATCATGTCACTACTCTCTCCAAACCCCACAACAACTCCCAGTTTCTCTCAGATTAAGCTAAAGTTCTTATAATAACCCCATATAGGCCCCATATGATCTGGCCCCCAGTCACCTGTCAAACTTCATCTCCTACTATTCTTACCCTCTGTATTAGTTCATTTCTGTTGCTTATAACAAAATTACCTGGAACTGGGTGATTTATAAAGACAATAAAATTTATTGCTTACAGTTTCTGAGGCTAGGAAGTCCAAAGTCCATCTGGTGGTGGTGACAGTGACCCAGGGGTCTCACATTGCAAGGTGGTGGAAGCAGAGAGAGCAAGAAAGACAGACTTTCCTCTTCTTTTCAAGCCCTTAGAACCACGCCTCTGACCACCATTTTTAATCCATTCACTACTGCACGATCCTCCAATCCAATCACCTCTTCAAGGCTCCACCTTTCAATTACCAAATAGGATTTCCCACCCTCTTGACAGTCACAGTGGAGGCCAAGTTTCTAATACATAAAACTTGGGGGACACAATTCAAGCTTCAGGGAGTTTTGTGGAGACATAGTTCAATCCTCTACACACTCATTCACACTTCCTACACACTGCCCTCCATGATGTTTTTTATACATGTCAGTCATGCTCCCAGTTCATGGCCTTTGCAATGGCTCTCCCCTCTGCCTGGAATGCTCTTCCCCCAGATAGTCACATGGCCTTCTCTCTCACTTTCTCCATGTCTTTGTTTAAATGTCACTGTACTAGTTATCAACTGCTATGTAGCAAATACTCCAAACCATAGCAACTTAAAACAACAAACATCAATTATCTCATAGTTTCTGAGGTCAGAATTCCAGGTGCAATGTAGCTAGGTGCCTCTGCCTCAAGAATTCTCTACAGTCAAGGTATCACTAGGGCTGCAGTCTCATCTGTGAACTCCACTGAAGGAGGACCCACCTCCAAGCTCACTCCTATGGTTGTTAGCAAGATTCAGTTCCTCACGGGCTATTGATCTGAGGAGTGTTGTTAGCAGGATTCAGTTTGTCATCAGTTGGGGGCCTCCCTCAGTTCCTTGCTACATGGGCCTCTCCATCGGGCATCTCACAACATGGTACCAGCTTCCATCAGAGCAAGCAAGGGTGTCCAAGAAGGAAGACACAATCTCTTTGTAACCTAATCTTAGAAATAACATCCTGTCACTTTTGCCATATTCTGTTTGTTAGACAGGAGTTACTAGGCCCAACCCACACTCGAAGGATGAGCATTACACAAGGAAGACTAAGAGATGTAGATTATTGGGGAAAAATAAAAGGAGGGATATCAGTCACCTTCTCAATAAGATGACCTCATTATTTAAAATTGCAACCTAACTTCCTTGTCCCCCCGACACACACTCACTCTCTCTCTCTTTCACATACACACACATACATTTCCATTTCCATTTGCTCTAGTGAGCAATAAAAATGTTTGTTTTGAGTCACCAAGTTTTAAGGTGTTTTCTTCTGTAACAATAGCAAATTGTTGCCCTATTTTCTAAAAAAAACTCTACAATGTACTTTTTCAATTATTTATTGTCTGTGTCCCCTCAGTGGAACATAAGCTACATGAGGACAGGATTTTTGGTTTTTTGTTTGTTTGTTTGTTTACAGATGTATCCCCAGCACTAGAAGAGTGTCTGATATATAGTAGACACTCAATATTTATTAGACAAATGAGTCTATTGTCATTGTTATCTACATATATTACTAATCCCTTGCCTTACTTTACTCTATTGTAGGATTGCAATAATATCTTCCTTATAAAGATTAGAGCATGCCTGGGGTCCTAGGTCAGGAGCCGAGGGCAGCTCCCTCTGCCCAGAAGCAGGCAAGCAACAGAGCACACCTTGGGTCCTAGGAAGGAGCCAGTGGCAGCATCCCCCACTGGAAAGCAGACGAGGAGCACGCCAAAAACACCACTTTCATGCAGGTGGCCCACCACAGCCACTGCCACAGCCACAGCTGCTGCAAAAGTGGCTTGATGCCACAGCAGTAGCCACAGCTGCCATGCAGGCAGCACTCCAGACACTTGACTGCACTAACACAGGAGAATCACCAGTGGAGACCTGAAAAAGAATAGGATATCTCTGTCCTCAAAGCCCGCTCCAGAGTAATAGAAGAAACAACTGTTCTACAAAATGATGAGATATCAACATAGAGATACTATAAATACAAAAATCTAGGAAAATATGACATCACCAAAAGAATATAGTAATTCTCAAATACCAGACCTTATAGAGCAGGAAACCCTTGAAATGACTGAAAAGGAATTCTGAGCAACAGTCCTAAGGAAACTCACTGAAAAACAAGAAGACTTAGTTAAACAATATAATGAAAAGAGAAAAAAAAGTCCAGGATATAAAAGAGGAAATTTACAGAGAGTTTAATGCCTTAAAAAAGAATATAGCAGAACTCATGGAACTGAAAGATTCACTTAACAAAATAAAAAACACAACCAACAGCTTAAGCAACAGGCTAAAACAAGCAGAAGGAAGAATTTCTGATCTTGAAGATAATTTTCTCAAAATAACCCAGGCAGACAAAAAGTAAAGGACAAAGAATTTTTTAAAATGAAGAAAATCTAAGAGCTGTCAGACAACCTTAAACACACAAACATCCCAATCATGGGTGTTCCAGAAGGGGAGGAGAAAGGAAAAGGCATGGAAAACCATTCAAGAAAATAATAACAGAAAATTCCCAGGTATAGGGACAGACATGGACATCCAGAACCAGAAGGCTCAAAGATCCCCAAACAGATTCAACCCAAAAGGATCCTCTCTGAGACACGTTATCATCAAACTGGCAAACTCAAAGACAAAGAGAGAATCTTTAAAAAAAAGCAAGAGGAAAGTGTCAAGTAACCTGTAAGGGAGCCCCTATCAGACTAACAGCAGACTTTTCAATAGAAACTCTACAGGCTAGAAGAAAATGGGATGATATATTCAAAATACTAAAAGATAAAAACTGCCAGCCAAGAATACTATACCCAGCAAGGCTGTCCTTCGGAAATCAGGGAGAAATAGTGTACTTTCCAGACAAACAAAAACTGCAGTTCACTACCACATGATGAGCCCTGCAAGAAATCCTCAAGAGAGTCCTGCATCAAAAAACTGAAAAATTATAATCACTCATCTTACTAGCTGTAGTTTTCAATCTCTCTATTTTTTCATAATTTAGTCTTGGTAGGTGGTGTGTTTCTAGGAATTTATTCATTTCATCTAGATGATCTAATTGGTTGACCAACAATGATTCATATATTCTCATAACCCTTTTGATTTCTGTAAATTTGGTTGCAGTGACCCTCTTTCATTTCTGATTTTAGTTATTTAAGTCTTTCTTTTTTCTTAGTCCATCTAGGAAAAGGTTTGTCAATTTTGTAGATCTCACTCAGGTACCGACTTTTGGCTTCATTGATTTTCTCTATTTTTTTCTATTTTCTGTTTCTTTTGTCTGTGCTCTAATTTTTATTATTTACTTCCTTTGCTAGGTCTGGACTTAGTTTGCTCTTCATTTTCTAGTTTCTTAAGGTGCAAAGGTGATTGTTGATTTGAGATTGTCCTTTTTTATTAATGTATGTATTTACATTAAATGAATTTCCCTTTTAGCATTAAAAAAGGGGTTAGCATTAAAAAGGGGGGAGAAATAAAACCAAAAAATGGAAAAAAAATTAAAATTAAAAAAGATTTTAAAAACACAAAGATTAAATGCAGTTTATATTGATGTGTCGAAAGCAATCTTCCATTTGTGCATTTATAGTACCAAAAATTCAGTAACCATTCTGATAATGAGGAAATAAAATGAAGTCAGTCAAAAGAAATGTTTAGGAATCCATAAATTGTTAGAATCCCACCACATCTTTTTATCAGGTTTTATAAGAGAAATGCAGCATTTGTGGGAAATTGGATTAAATGCATTTATTCCTCAAAATATTAAGATTAAAACCTGTTTGGTGAAGAGGATAGTGATTAGTCTTTAACTTGGAGACTCTATCTTTAATATTTGCTTCTCTCATAAACTTAAAAAAAAAGTAATCAGCACTTTGAGATTTCTGACCTCTATTACCCTGTGATCTGCTATTAACTAACTCTGAATGTGACTTTTTGACATGTAGATTGTGTAAAATCTTTGAGGTTTAGGGGGGAAAAAACATGCTTGAGGAACCATGTAATCCAGTAAGTGGGAAAGAACTTAACTTGTACCTCTATAATTATTCCTTCTTTGGTTCTGTCCTTATGAAATGAAAGTAAATAATTTTTAGTGTAAAGTGTGGCTCATAGTAATGGATGGAAAAGGATGGATTTTAGTTTATTGGGATTAATCAGTATTCCATCTCGCCCTCACCACCTCACCCAATTGTGTTGGCCAAGTTGTACTTCCAATTCATCTTTCTTCTTTTCCATCTGAAATTGTCTATAGGGTTTCCCTTCATGATTTTGCTTTAAAGACACTGGAAGCAAACTTTAGATTTTAGGGTAATCCTACAACTAGGGATTATAAAGCAATTGAGGGGAAGGGGCAATGAGAGATGCATGGATTCTTCTCCCCCACACTTTATAGTCTACAATTCTTTTTTTTTTTTTTCCTTTTTGTCTTTTTTCGTGTCCAGCAACAGATTGCAACCCTCAGTGTCGCGCCCGTACCAGACCAGGACCGGCAACGGGATCGCAACCCTCAGTATCGCTCCCACACCTCGCTCATCCAGTGAGCGGGAACCGGTCTGTATGTGGGATCCGAACCCTCGGCAGGAGCGCCACCGCACTCCCAAGCGGTGCACTGTAGCAGTGCGCCACCAGGCCGGCCCCTATAGTCTACAATTCTGAGAAGGATATCAGAGGACATTTTCTTTTAGGATGTAGATGCCTTTCGTGAAATCCAGAAAACTCCCAGGTGGGGGAAACATCAAAATCTCTAATTTTTCTAAATAATTTATTTATCTATTATAAGTTTACCTAAATCTGTTTGGAGCCTCTCATTTATAATTTCAGTTGGAAATATTTCTGTTGATGTTGTATCCTCTAAGTTTATTATACCACTTTGCTCTTTTATTAAAGTCCCTCTTTCATTATTCAAAAGTTTTGTCTTTCTATTCTAGTATTCCAGAATGTGTTAACAAGTCAGAGTTTTCTCTATCCTCAATTATCATTTAATTTGCTTTAAGATGTTTCCCTTCTCAGAACTAGTTTCCCAACTGTCAAGTGTTAAGTTTTGCTGTCGTTTTATTCAAGAGGGATATAAGGTCGTAAGCCAGATTAATTTCATTTGCATTCCCTGGGTTGTGCTCTCTGGAATGTCTTTATTGGATGTGGTAATTTAGAGGAAGAAGTGCCTGATATTATTATGGGGGTGTCAGAATGAATAAATAACATCTGGCTCTGGCATTTTGGGCATGCATACTAATCAACTTTGCTTATTCATAGAGTATAGATTTATCATCAAGATCAAAAGGTATTTGGGGATATGGAGAAACCTTAAAACTGGTTGGCAGAGGTTCATGAAAGCCACAGCTACCCACAAATTGAGGACTCATTTCAACTTGCCTTGCAATACCCAGCCCTACCTTTTATTATCATGACTCAACAAGATGTATCTTCTCAACCATAAAATTCAAACTTTTATATGGTGAGTGAAACAAGAAAGACCCTAAGGCCATTATTTCTGCTACTTGGTGGAGCAAAAAGTAATGATTTGTCTACCTGAGGGACAGTATGTAATAAAAAGTTATAGGTAAAATTATAACCCTTGCTCCCTGCCTTTGGCATCTCTCACTTGCAACTGTACATTCTGACTAGATTTCCCTAGTCATCAGTCTTTCATAGTTTGGTCTAAGACAATAGTTAGAAAATTATCTCTGGAAACTCTTGGTAAAGATAATGTCATATTCATCTTGGATCTAGAAAGAACTAGGCCCTCTTACGAAACCAAGGAGGAAAAATATGGAAATCCATCACAAGATTCTCTGTAAGTGCAGGCAAAGCCAGAAAGACTCTTCTTACCACATTGGTGGAATAGGTACAAGAAACAAAATGCTTACTAATGATATTCCTCCTCCTGGATCAGACAAGCAGATCAGATTCTTTTTGTACCAACTTTGATCAGTTCATTGCCTTACATAAAAAGAACATGTATCTATTTCCAACTCTTTACATGCTACCCCTCTAAAAACAGAAGAATAGCAATTTACCTATTCAACCAATTTTATTTAACATCTACTATATGCAAGGCACAGAGGAAGGCCCTGTGGGGAACACAGGGTTATATAAGACAAGACTCTCGCTCTCAAAAATTATACATTTCAATATGAAGATGATGCAGATTTGTCAACAACCAATTGCTTTAAGTTAAGGTCATGGAGGAAATCTGTCAGTGTCCATCATTTCCCACCTCACACTCTCTTCGACACAAGCCCAGATCTTGATGCTTAATAGACTATAGGACCACATGCAGGGCCAGCTTCAAGGACCTGTGATCTGTGCAGTTGCACAGGACCTCACTCTCAGAAGGGGCCCGTGCTTGGTTTAATCTCTACTTTTGTTGTCTTGAAATTCTGAATAATTTCATCTTTGAACATGTCTTTCGTAAGTGAAGTCTGACAGGACAATGGAACGTGCATGTGAGCAGTGGAAACGCACCACGCAGCAAGGCATGAGTTTTGGGCAAGTACCTGGGCCCAGATTGCAGTGGTGATGGTGGCAGCAGCAGCAGAAGCAACATTCATGACAGCAGTGGCCATGGCCCCAGAGATAGGAAGGGTCTCTGCACAGGGACAATGCCAGGGTCTGCAGTGGGAGGCTAGCTTGCCCATCCCTCCCCAGAGCTGATCCCTGTATCATCTGAACAAATGTAAACTCTCCAGCCTGAGCACTGGGCCAGGACCTGCTAGAGCTCATGCAGTAAACTTTGTCAGTAAGTTAGTACAAAACAAAAGTATATACATGAGCATTGCCATAAAGCATACCAGGGAATTATTAGAATTCTTAAAGTGTTTAGAATCTCTACTTTTGAAAACTACTGCAACATTGCAACGCAAATAACCCTAGGCTTGGAAATAGAAATTAAATTTAAAGATTGTTGCATTCTATGGAAAAGAATAATATTTTCATATGAAGAATAAACCAATTATTTACAAGCAAGACAAAACAATTTTTTCCTTGTAATTGGAGATACAAAGACAGAATGCATAAACAGGCCTTTTGAATTATATACAAATCATGAAGCCACCTTCAGTTTCTTGTATGATCACAAGTTTTCAGGAAACATTTTCTCATGTCTATAGAAACACTAAAATGCTGTTGGAAAGGGCTGGCTGGTTACTCAGTTGGTTAGAACGTGGTGTTGATAACACCAAGGTCCAGAGTTCAATCCCTGTACCGGCCAGCTGCAAAACAAACAAACAAAAAAATGCTGTCTTATATATTTATACTTAAAATTAAATTCAGACTTACATAAAACTAATTTGTGTAAAGAGTTAAATCTGTTTAGAAAAATTATTCCACAATAATCAACTGTAAAAGTACTAAAACTTATATTTTGAAATAATTTATCAAATAGGTATCACAGTGTTGTCACCGTCTATAAAATACTCAACAGCTGTGTCAGCAGAAAGGTCCTTTTCAAAATGAAAAATTGTCAGAATTTACTTGTGATCTTGCATTTGCCAAGAATGACTGGTGTTGATTTCAGTCATATCCATTGAAAATGAAAATGAAAAGTGTAATTTTGATAAATTTGCAAAAAAGTGAGCCGGAAAAATTTAATAATCAATCAGGATATCACATTAATAAACTATAATTATTTATTGTATTATATAAAATTATAACATGACTTACGCAATTTTTGAGTTCATGTAGCTACTCATGTATCATTACCCCTATTGCATTAGTATCTTTTACTGCACTTTTTTCCTGCTTTTGAACAAGGGGCCCCACATTTTCATTTTGCACTGGGCTTGGAAAATTATGTAGCCAGCCCTGACCACAGATTTTTGTTATAAGCCATGATGGAAGACAACGTGTGTCTATGAATGCTTAAGGTGTAGAGAAAAAGAGCAAGAAATGCAAGAAAACTCATGTTTTTAATGTGTTCCACACAAAATCTATCAGGTAGTAGACATTTAATCTATGTTTGTAAAACAATGTAATACTATGGGCTATAGTGCAGAATTTGACATAAGAAAAAATCTTTGCATTTGACCCAAGACTGATGTCATAAAAGAACAATTTAGGACAATGCCTTCAATGGGTGGCATCCTCATTAAAATTAAGCTTTTTGCTTTCCAGGGCATGAGTTTGACAGGGATTAACATCCCTGCAAATGAGGGTCAAATTCACATACTTTATAAATAGCAAGCCTGTCAGATTGTCTTTCTACCAGTGTTCTGATTTTCAGGTACGGAAAGCTATTTTTCCCAAAATCAGAGAAATGACCACAATGAAATGGGTCCACCAATTTTTGTTTTTTTCAGGAATGATGACTCACAATGAACTTTGCAATAGAAACAAAGTCACAATAAAGATGACTTACTTTTGAAAATGAAATAGCAAGGAAAAGAACTTAAACCACACAAACCAAATTTGCTTCCTGGAAAACTGAAAAGATCCATTTAATTATAATTATTTTTATTTTTGTATGTTGGTTGTTTCATGAAACTAATTTACTGACAGAATTAGGAGACATAAAGAAGATACATTTTTACCCAAAACAATTTTAGTTCTATTTTCTTAACTTTTAATAAAATTATGGATTTCTAGGCGATATAATTTGCATGCCATTGCTTTTAATGGGCCTATTTTAGCCACATCTCTAGGACTTAAATTGTTCAAATAGACTTAGAGAAGCTGTAAGCACATATAGAATTACAGTGAAAGACATAAACAATGCTTTAAAAAATAGAAAAAACAATGACAGTACATATAAGAAATGAAAAATAAATATTCATAATACATAAAGACCTGTTACAAATCAGTGACAAAACGACTTTGCAGCATGCTTCCATTTTCTAGGCTGACTGTATCAAGGTCAACTTTGAAAGAAAAATACAAGTTAAAAAACTGTCTGAGGAGCTTGTGGAAAAGAGCCTCATTACTCTGCTTGGGTGGTACTGGGTGAGTGGAATGGCTGGTGATCGTAGGCTGACAAAGCGACAGGCTTCTTGTTAGTCCCAACTCTCTACCGTCCGCCCTTACCCCTCCCTCCTGTGACTCTCTACATAACCACCTAGCAACAGAAGTCTGGGTTTTACAGTGAAAAAAAGTTTAGTGAGTTAGAAAGGAGACAGAAAAGTGTGTTTTTATCAGATAGCATCCATCAGCACAGTGGTTAAGAAAAACAACATAGGACTATCTATTTACGAATAGTCTCCCAGAAAGGGTGGGACTTTGGTACCTTCACTGTAGACCGCTTGTTATGCTGTATGTGTGATTCCAATTGTATGGCGGGTATATGGTTAGGATATTTTTACACTGCAGGTCTATAAAAGGCCACGTTCTTTGCTCCAACTTGTAGAGAAAGAATTGCAGACTGGCAGGCTGCAGATCAGACTGGGCTCGTAGACAGGTACTGTTTTGCCTGTACGGTTTTTAAAATTTTTGAATTACTGTAATGGTTCATTCTGTGTGTCAACTTGGCTAGACTAAGGCACTCAGTTGTTTATTCAGACACTAATGTAAATATTGCTGTGAAGATATCTGTAGATGTGATAAATATCTACAATCAGTTGGCTTTTAGTAAGGAAATTACCCTCAATACTGTGACCCTATCTCATCAGTTGGAAGAGTTGAGAGCAAAATCTGAGGTTTCCTGGAGAAGTTTTGCTGCAGGAGTGTTATGTAAAAATCTTGCCTGAGTTTCCAGCCTGCTGGCCTGCCCTAAGGATTTCAGACTTTCCTCAGGTCTCCTACTGGTTCTGGAGAAACCGGACTGATATTATGACATAAACTATTAATTGCTGACCCTAATAGCCTTTCTCCCCATATTCCCTATAGTAAAAGTCCTTGAAATAAAGACTACATTTCCCAACTTCCCATGCAGTTAGCTGGCCGTGGGGCCAAGTTTTAGCTAATAAGATGTATGCAGATGTGCTTTGTGGCAGTTCCCTTAAAACTCACTTGATGGGTGCCCTGAGTCTCCTTGTTTTTCCAGCCAGTCCTCCATCCTGCTGCCTGAAACTTGGATGCTAGAGCTCTCAAAGCCAAACTGGGTCATTGATGGAGTTTGGATGTGTTGTCCCCTCCAAAACTCATGTGGAAATTTGATTTCCAATGTGGCAGTGTTGGAGACTGATTATGTCATGGGAGCAGATCCCTCATGAATGGATTAATGCTCTCCCTGGGGGAGGGGGGATTAATGAGTGAGTTCTCGCTCTATTAGTTCACGTGAGAGCTCGTTGTTTAAAAGACCCTGGCACCTCCTCTCTCTCTCTTGCTTCCTCTTGCCATGTGATCTGCTTGTACCTGCCGGCTCCCTGCCACTTTCCACCATAAGTAGAAGCAGCCTGAGGCCCATGCCAGATGCAGCTGTCCCAGAATCGTAAGCCAAATAAACCTCTTCTCTTTATAAATTACCCAGTCTCAGGTAGTTCTGTTATAGCAACACAAACTGGACTAAAACAGTCATGAAGATAAAGATTTCACTGTAGGAGTCATAGAACAGAAAGCTGGAAGGAACCTGGACCCTTGATCTCTGTGGAGCTGCTGGATAATTTCTGAACAGCCTCTTACAAAGGAAAACATTTCTATCTAATTATGCTACATGGTATTTTTGATTTTCTGTTATATTTAGTGGAATGTAATCCTAATTTGATAGAATTGTCAACTTATAAAAATTAGGAAATTTCACATAAAAATTCATGTCCATGGCTTCTCCCCTGAAAATTTGGAATATCTGATAAACTTGGGTCATGCTCCCCATTGCAGCAAGTAACCAGGGCAAGACAATGGATGCTCGCTTCAGGCGGGGCTGGAGACCCCACCAGGTTCTTTTCTTCTTTAAGTTCCTAGAGGCATTTGAGCTTTCCAAACCTGATGTGAGTGTTGGGGTTTTACTTCTACAAACTGTGTGACAGGCCCTTGCACAAACTAATTTTGCCCTTTTAGGCTGTTTCTCCAGCATCTTTTTTCGGGAGTGGGGTAAGATGGAAAAATTGTAGATGCCAACCTTATAACTTACAGTCTGTCTCCCTGCATCATTTTTAGCAAGATCATTCCCAAATTGGTATAGTCCACAAAGGAAGGTAATCCTGCAGCCATTGGAAGCAGGGGCTGTTCCTTTGCCTTTACAGACACCACCTTAGTCACAGTTCTGCAGACCTGTACGTGGGAGGAGGGGGGTTTAGGTCTCAGCATCCACAGACTTTTCGTGGTGGGTAAGGTCTACCCTCAGGGACTGGGAAGAGGAAAACAGGGTCTTCCATTCCATAGCTGCAATTTTTTCTCATTCTAAAAACCTTCCAGTCCATCTTGCCGATTTCCTGATGAACTTGATTCTCTAGATGGAAATTCCTGATCCTCCGAATCACCACAGCCCCAATCTCCTTACAACATGATGTAAACCCTTAAGATTTTAACCCTTAAGTGTTAAGTAATTAAAATATGCCAATTGGGGCCGGCCCGTGGCTCACTCCGGAGAGTGCGGTGCTGATAACACCAAGGCCCCGGGTTCGGATCCCATATAGGGATGGCCGGTTCGCTCACTGGCTGAGCGTGGTGCTGACAACACCAAGTCAAGGGTTAAGATCCCCTTACCGGTCATCTTTAAAAAAAAAAAACCTTCCAGTCCAGTGAATTTATATTTCTCTGGTCCACATAATTTTGATCCTATTTCTCATTAGTAGCCACACCCTAATTTGGCTAAAGAGCATCACCCACCACCCAATTTCCAGTCAGCTCTCTGCCCTCAGTAGCATCAGCAGACTTCCTGCCTTGACAACAGAGAGCAGCCTGAGAGGATATCCCCTAACCTGGGAGGATGGAGGGGATGGAGTGTGGAGGCGCAGTTGCTGTCAGGCCTAAATGGACCTGGCACGCATTGAGGAGGCGAGCTGTCCTGGGTTGAAAGATTCTTGATGAGTTGAAGACCCATTTTTGTCCTTGGCTGTAAATGAACTCAAGGTCACTAGGAAGTGAACAGAGAGTCAGATGAGCTTTGTCTCTCAGATTCAGGCCAAGGGCAAGGAAGGCATAGAAGACCCTTCAAAGCTGCTCGAACCTTTTGGAAGGCAAGTGTAGATGTGGCAGGTGGCTGAGCTTTGAAGGTGAAGCTATGACAGATCAGAAATCTGTGTTTTTGAGTCAGACTGTGTCCGTGTCTAGATTTGTCTTTGCCTTTTTGTTCTCAGAATTTCATCAAACTAATGATTTATTCATATCTGAGCATCTTCTATAGCCAGACACTATTTTAGACCTTGGGAATACAGAGGCGAAACAGACAAGATTCTTTCCCTGAAGGAGCTTACATTTTATTTTTATTTTTTAACATTTATTTGAGCATATTTGTGAGTACACTGTGTTGTTTTAATACATGCACATACTGTACATTGATTCACTTAGGGTAGATAGCATAGCTTTGTACCCGTTAATCCACCACTTTCCCTCCCAGCCCCTGGCAACCATTATTCTATTTTCTACTTCTAAAAGAACCACTTTTTTTTTTTTTTTAAGATTCCACGTATGAGTGAGATCATGCAGTATTTGTCTTTCTGTGCCCTACTTACTTCACTTAACATGATGGTTTTCAGTTCTATCCATGATGCTACAAATGATAGGATTTCATTTTTTTTTTAGTAGCTGAATAGTATTCCATTTTGTTTATATACCACATTTTTTAAATCCATTCATCCATTCATGGGCATTTAGGTTAATTCCATCTTTTGGCTATTGTGACTAGTGTGTGATTATCATGGGAATACCAAGATAATAACTATTCTAACTGGAGTGAGATGATATCTCATTGTGGTTTTAATTTGCATTTCCATGATGATTAGTAATGTTAAGCATTTTTTCATGTGCCCATTGGCCATTTGTATGTCTTCTTTTGAGAAATGTCTGTTCATGTCCTTTGCTCATTTTTTAGTTGGGTTATTTGGCGTTTTGCTGTTGAGTTGTTTGAGTTCCTTATATTCTGGATATCAGCTCCTTTTCTGATGTGTAGTTTGTAAAGAATTTCTTCCATTCTGTAGGTTGTCTCCTCACTTTGTTAATTGTGTCCTCTGCAGTGCTGAAGCTTTGATGTTTGATGTAGTTCCATTTGCCTATTTTTGCTTTAGTTGACTGTGTACTTTGCAGTCTTGTCCAAAACAGCACTGTCCATTCCCATTTTGTGTAGCATTTCCTCTATGTTTTCTTCTAGTACTTCCATAGTTTCAGGACTTAAATTTAGGTCTTTAACACATTTGAGTTGATTTTTGTGTATGGTGAGAGATAGGGGTCTAGTTTCAATCTTCTGCATGTGGATATCCAGCTTTCTCAGCACCATTTATTAGAGAGGCTGTCATTTTCCCAGTGTATATTTCTGGCAACTCTGCCCAAAGAAGGTTGGCTGTATGTGCATTGGTTTATTTCTGGGCTCTCTATTCTGTTCCATTGATCTATTTCTCTGTTTTTATGCCAGTACCATGCTGTTTTGGTTACTATAGCTTTATAGTATATTTTGAAGTCAGGTAGCATGATGTTTCCAACTTTATTCCTTTTGTTCAAGATTGCTTTTATTATAGGCTGGCCTGTGGCTCACTCGGGAGAGTGCGGCGCTGATAACACCAAGGCCATGGGTTTGAATCCTATATAGGGATGGCCGGTCGGCTCACTAACTGAGCGTGGTGTTGACAACACCAAGCGCAGGGTTGAGATCCCCTTACCGGTCATCTTTATATAGGATTTAAAAAAAAAAAAAAAAAAAAAAAGATTGCTTTTATAATACAGGGTCTTTTTTGGTTCCATACAAATTTTAAGGTCTTTTTTTCCATCTCTGTGAAGAATTTCATTGGTATTTTGATAGGCATTGTGTTGCATTTGTAGATTGCTTTTGGACATTTGGATGATGTTAATTCTTCCAACCCATTAACATGGAATATCTTTTCCACCATTGTTTTATAGTTTTCTTCATAGAGGTCTTTCACCTCCTTGATTAAATTTACTCCTAGCTATTTCATTTTTTTTCTTAGTAGCTATTGTGAATGGGATTACTTTCTTGATTTCCTTATTGTTGTATAGAAAGGCTATTGATTTTCGTATGTTGATTTTATATCCTGCCACTATACTGAATTCATTTATTACTTCTAATAAATTTTTGATGGAGTCTTCAGGGTTTCCTATGTTTATGATCATGTCATCCACAAATAGGGGTAGTTTGACTTCCTCCTTTATGATTTGAATGCCCTTTATTGCTTTCTCTTGCTTTATTGTACCACTGGAACTTTCAGTTCTATGTTGAATAAGAGTGGGGAGAGTGGGCATCCTTGTCTTGTTCCAGATCTTAGAAGAAAAGCATTCAATTGTTGTACATTCAGTATGATATTAGCTGTGGGTTTGTCATGTATGGCCTTTATTGTGTTGAGGTACATTCCTTCTATACCTAATTTGTTGTGTGTTTTTATCATGAAAGGATGTTTTTATCATGAAAGGTTTTATCAAATGCTTTTTTGGGGATCTATTGAAATTGAATCAGAACCTCTGTACTTGCTGTTTTCTCTTCTTAGAACACTCTTTTTAAAGATCTTTTGGTCATTTAGGTAAATATCACCTCCTCAAAAGAAGACTTCTCAGTTCATCCATCTAGAATAGACTCCTCCCCTCACCCTTGTCAGTGTCTCACTGTTGGTTTTTTTAAGTTTTGGGGTTTTTTAAAAAGTTTTTTATAGCACTGTTTTAGTCCGTTTTGTGTTGCTATAACAGAATACCTGAGACTGGGTAATTTATAAAGAACAGAGGTTTGTTTGGCTTACGATTCTGGGACAGCTGTGTCTGGCATGGGCCTCAGGCTGCTTCTACTCATGGTGGAAAGTGGCAGGGAGCCGGCAGGTACAAGCAGATCACATGGCAAGAGGAAGCAAGAGAGAGAGAGGAGGTGCCAGGGTCTTTTAAACAACGAGCTCTCACGTGAACTAATAGAGCGAGAACTCACTCATTAATCCCCCCTCCCCCAGGGAGAGCATTAATCCATTCATGAGGGATCTGCTCCCATGACATAATCAGTCTCCAACACTGCCACATTGGAAATCAAATTTCCACATGAGTTTTGGAGGGGACAACACATCCAAACTCCATCAATGACCCAGTTTGGCTTTGAGAGCTCTAGCATCCAAGTTTCAGGCAGCAGGATGGAGGACTGGCTGGAAAAACAAGGAGACTCAGGGCACCCATCAAGTGAGTTTTAAGGGAACTGCCACAAAGCACATCTGCATACATCTTATTAGCTAAAACTTGGCCCCACGGCCAGCTAACTGCATGGGAAGTTGGGAAATGTAGTCTTTATTTCAAGGACTTTTACTATAGGGAATATGGGGAGAAAGGCTATTAGGGTCAGCAATTAATAGTTTATGTCATAATATCAGTCCGGTTTCTCCAGAACCAGTAGGAGACCTGAGGAAAGCATAACTTCGCATAGCATACATTATACGAAGTTATACGAGTCATCTTTTAAAAAAAAAAAAAAAAAAAAAAAAATTTCCACATGAGTTTTGGAGGGGACAACATATCCAAACTCCATCATTCCACCCCGGGCCCCCCAAAACTCATGTTACTCTCACATACAAAATACAATCATTCTATCCCAACAGTCCCAAAATTCTTAGCTTGCTCCAGCACCAACTTAAAAAGTCTTATCTGAGACTAAAAGCAAAAGCCCTTCCAGCTGTGAGCCTGTAAAAGTCAAAACCAAATTTATCTACTGCCAAGATACAATGGTGGAACAGATATTGGGTATACATTCCCATTCCAAAAAGGAGGAATAGGCCAGAAGAAAGGAAAAACAGGCCCCAAACAAGTCCAAAACACAGCAGGGCAGACATTATGTCTTAAAGCTCCAAAATAATCTTCTTTGACTCCAAGTCCTGCATCCTGGGCATAACTGGGCATCTGGGCCCCCAAAGTTTCAGGCAGATTCACTTCCACAGCTCTGCCAGGCACAGCCCAGTGAGCTGCGCTGGTGCCTGCAGCTTTTCCAGGCTTGTGTTGCACATTGCCAGAGGCCCTGCAGTTCTGGGGTCCTGGCAGCAGCCCCGCTGCCTTGGCTCTACTAGACATTTCCCTGGTGGGGCTCTCTGTGGGGGCTCTGACCCCACATTCCTGCTCAGCATTGCTCTAGTAGATGTCCTCTGTGGTGTCTCCACCCCTGCGGCAGGTCTGCCTGGGTCCTCAGGCTTTTCCATACATTTTCTGGAATCTGGGTGGAGGATGCCATGCCTCCACTGCTCTCACGTCCTGCCGGCCTGCAGACTTAACACGACGTGGACACCACTGAGGTTTCGGGCCTCTACTGTCGAGGGCTGCTGCACAAACCACACTTGGGGCCACTCCAGCCGGAGCAGCTGTGATGCAGGGAGCAGGATTCCGAGGGCAGTTGTGCCCCAGGTCTGTCTTCCAGGATAACTCAGTCCTTCTAGACCTCAGGGTCTGTGATGGGTGGGGCACCCTTCCAGACTTCTGAAATGCCTGCAGGGCTTTCCTCTCATTTTTTTAGCATCTGGCTGCCTCAAGGCCAAGATAATGACTTTAGCAACCAGTCTATCTGCTTCACCCTTGCATTGTTCTCCCGCTCGCTGCTTCTTTACCGCATGGCCAGGCTGCAAATATTCCAAAACTTTACTCTCTACATCCCTTTTAATTTTTGGCTTTACATCATGATTTTGCTGCCATAACTCAGAGTAGGCTCTTAAAAGCAACCATGCAGTTTCCTTAATGCTTTGCTGCTTAGAAATTTCTTCTGCCAAATGCTCTGGTTCACAACTGTTAAGTTCCAACTTCCACAAAGTTCAAGGGCATGGACACAATGCAGCCAGGTTCCTTGCTATGGTGTAGCAAGGGTTATCTTTTGTCCAATTCCCAATAAGTTCCTCATTTCTACCTGAGACCTCATCATCCGTTTGGCCTTTACTGCCCACATTTCTATCAGCATTCTGCTTGCCACCACTCTACTACTACTACTACTACTACTACTACTACTACTACTACTACTACTACTACTACTACTACTACTACTACTACTACTACTACTACTACTACTACTACTACTACTACTACTACTACTACTACTACTACTACTACTACTACTACTACTACTACTACTACTACTACTACTACTACTACTACTACTACTACTACTACTACTACTACTACTACTACTACTACTACTACTACTACTACTACTACTACTACTACTACTACTACTACTACTACTACTACTACTACTACTACTACTACTACTACTACTACTACTACTACTACTACTACTACTACTACTACTACTACTACTACTACTACTACTACTACTACTACTACTACTACTACTACTACTACTACTACTACTACTACTACTACTACTACTACTACTACTACTACTACTACTACTACTACTACTACTACTACTACTACTACTACTACTACTACTACTACTACTACTACTACTACTACTACTACTACTACTACTACTACTACTACTACTACTACTACTACTACTACTACTACTACTACTACTACTACTACTACTACTACTACTACTACTACTACTACTACTACTACTACTACTACTACTACTACTACTACTACTACTACTACTACTACTACTACTACTACTACTACTACTACTACTACTACTACTACTACTACTACTACTACTACTACTACTACTACTACTACTACTACTACTACTACTACTACTACTACTACTACTACTACTACTACTACTACTACTACTACTACTACTACTACTACTACTACTACTACTACTACTACTACTACTACTACTACTACTACTACTACTACTACTACTACTACTACTACTACTACTACTACTACTACTACTACTACTACTACTACTACTACTACTACTACTACTACTACTACTACTACTACTACTACTACTACTACTACTACTACTACTACTACTACTACTACTACTACTACTACTACTACTACTACTACTACTACTACTACTACTACTACTACTACTACTACTACTACTACTACTACTACTACTACTACTACTACTACTACTACTACTACTACTACTACTACTACTACTACTACTACTACTACTACTACTACTACTACTACTACTACTACTACTACTACTACTACTACTACTACTACTACTACTACTACTACTACTACTACTACTACTACTACTACTACTACTACTACTACTACTACTACTACTACTACTACTACTACTACTACTACTACTACTACTACTACTACTACTACTACTACTACTACTACTACTACTACTACTACTACTACTACTACTACTACTACTACTACTACTACTACTACTACTACTACTACTACTACTACTACTACTACTACTACTACTACTACTACTGTAATGAAGACTAACACCATTACCCTCTCATATAATCTGCTAGGGGCTGGGCATATAAACATAAAAGGCATAATCTTATCATCGAGAAGCTCAAGGCCCAGTAGGGAGGTAGGAATAAAAAACATCAAAATACAGTGTAATGCATGTGTAGAAGGGTTTTTCCATAAGGGTGAGAAATATTTAGTGAGAATATATCTATGAAGGCTAGGATCAAAAAAAAAAAAACATCTTGGAATTGGACTTGTTGAGTCTCCGACACCCTTACTGGGTAGGGGTCAAGTAAGGAGCTTCAATTGTTCTTTAACAAAGATATCAGGGAAAGCTCCTATGTTTTTAGTCTTTTTTTTTTTTTTTAAGGAGTTAGTCATCAGTGAAGAAATGAAGGATAATGGCTCAAAATCCTCAAGGTAGTGAAAGCTGGAACCAGCCCTGATTTGGCACTCCTAAGCATGGACCCCAGGAGTTAGCTGGGTGTGGGAACAGAAATAGCTAATCACTTTGGAATCTGACACCTGGAGCCTAGCCTGGCAGGGCCTGAGGGCCCTTGGATCAGGGTGACACTGGAGCAGGCTGGAAAAGTCCCACTGTGCCAGTTCCCCACTGGGGACAATGTTTCATCTCCACTCACTTCACATCTGCTAAGCAGCTGTGCTGCCTTGCCCCTGGGCCACTGCACACTCAGCAGCCAGAGCCTCAGCATCCTGAAGCTGTAACAGGGAAGTCCTTCCTGCCTTATAGACTCAGGTGACTGGAATTTAGCCAGGAGCACCTCATGTGAGAGAGTCCTGGAGTGTGGGCACATCGCCCCGGAAAATAAGCCAAGCACCTTCCAGGAATCAGGGACTCATGGCCAGTTTTGCCACATTAACCCTTCTGCTTCTGTCCCTAGACCAAGCCACCCCTTTAGGGTCACCCCCTCACCTCCCCACCCCTTTGGCCCTAAGCCTCCCTATCAGGTCCCTCTTAAGCACAGCAAATCCTGTATGCATAAAGGGGAAGTAGTTGAAGGGGTCTGGGCTTCTGGGTTTTCTGGTATTACTGGCTTGTGAGGGCTCAAACTTTCACATTCCAGGGACGAACTGGGACGCACAAGAGCTGCACCCAAAACTGTGTAGGAGGCATCCTGGGCACTTACACAATAACCGAAGCAAGCTCAAGCTACAGCACGAAGGAAGAAGTGATGAATTTTGTAAGGGGAGGTGTCTGGGGGAAACTTCTGAGAGGTGAGGCCTGAACACGTTTCAGAAGTATAAGCAGCAGTTTACAAGGCCAGAATGGAGGAAGGGAACTACAGACAGGAAGAACAGCATGGATGAGGGCTTTACTAATCCATCACATAGCATGGGATCTTCAGTGAACTCAAAGAGGTTTGCCCATTTTGCCACAGATGGTTTTTTTTTTTTTTTTTTTAAGAGATGACCGGTAAGGGGATCTTAACCCTTGACTTGGTGTTGTCAGCACCACGCTCAGCCAGTGAGCGAACCGGCCATCCCTATATGGGATCCGAACCCGGGGCCTTGGTGTTATCAGCACCGCACTCTACCGAGTGAGCCATGGCCGGCCCGCCACAGATGGTTTTGATATGTTAATTTCTCGTTCCAGTCTTTAGTACTAATTAGCGCTATTTGTTCATTTTTCCTAGGGGCTGGGTCTCTTAGTACAACTTCTGGTAACTAAGTAGCTCAACTCTCCTTTTTCTAAGATGTAAAAATATTCTCTAGCCTAACCAACCATCTTTTCCTATCCTCTAGCCTTGCCCACCCCAACCTCCATCTTGCAAAAGTCCTAAACAACAATTTCAAAAGCCAAACAGGTTAAGAGGCTAGTGTAAGGTACAGCACAGAATAAGTGCATCCAAAACGAGAAGGCATTCCAGGACAAGGACAATGTTCGATTTTTTTTGGTATGGGCGTAATTATAGGCATACCATATCTTAAAACAAGGCTTGAAAATTTCCATCCGTTACAGAGCTTTAAAAACAGTAATAGCATTCTGACCCCGTAAGAACATTCTCTGCAGTGGGTCGCTGCATCGAGCGCAGCGCTGAGACTCGGTGAGAAAGTGCGCAACCCGGCTAGGTATGACAGTTGCCGCAGGCAAGTGCCACGTACCCAGTGGCGCTCGAGCTAATTTGACATCTAAGAAAGGCTAAGAGTGGGGAAAGGCGGGTCTGGATATTGGTGCAGAAGGCTCGGAAGGAAGCAGAAGAACCGTGCAGTCGTGGGACCGTGGGGCGGGGAGAAAGGAGGGGGGCGCTGGGTGGGGCGCGAGAAGGATGCGGGAAGGAAAAAGTCACGTGGGTCCAGGTACCTGCCGGGAGCGCCGGGTTCAATGGGAGAAGGGCGCGAGGCGCGCCTCAACCTGGCCTAGGACGTCATGACGCCGGGGCGACGCCGGGCCAATGGGAGGCCGGCACGGGCAGGGGCGGGGCCGCCGGAGTTGGGGTTGGGCCGCACTGAGGCGGTTGGCTCAGTCCTGTGTGGTCGCCGCGCGAGAGAACGGGAGGGGAGCCGGCGGC
>NW_007728539.1:71867-152545 GCF_000696425.1 Galeopterus variegatus | reverse complement strand
GGGGCGGGCGAAGCTGCGGAGCCGGCTGCGCCGGGTACCAGGCTCCTGCCGCCGAGAGCTCCGCCCGCTCTCAGCTCGGGCGCCGGCTGGGGGAGGGGAACCGGCCCCTGCGCCGTGGGTGGCGGGCGGTCGACTGCGCTCTTCTGCTGAGGCCTGGCCTCGTTCTGCTCCTTATGGGGGAGGGAGACGGAGAGCCCATCGGGGAGGGCAGAGATGTTGCTTCGGATCGGGCATCTTATGGATCAGATGTGTCATAGAGTAGCTGGGAATAGTCATCCCAAGTGGAAAGTTTTTAACAGGGCAGCTGAGAGGCTTTTTGTATTGCCTGAGGATAATCACATCGGCCATTTCATTGTTGAAACAGCTATCCCAAACTGCTTCCCCAAATTCAGCTTGGCGCGGCTTGTGGTTTTTGCCGAATATGTATGGATTGTGAGCCGTGACTCTCACTTTTTGAAAACGTGCTTTGGCTTGCAGGAACGCAGAGAAATAATCAATCAGTCTGTGACGGTGCAGAGTGCTGCAGCGGTGTGGGATGCCAGAACTAAATTTATAAGTAAACCAGAATCCTATATTTCGTTTGGCCTTCACTAAATAGATGTAAATTAACTTTTTTTTTTTTTTCTTGGCGGCTTGCCGGTGCGGTAACTTCTTAATCTATGTTAATAGAATCACTCCTTTTTTAGTCACGGCAACGTTTTAAAATTTCTTCCCCTTACCAGTCCTCGACCCTCGTCAGAGTCTCTTCTAGTAGGGTCCGGTTTGGCGCTCAGCACCCCCACCTCCCACCCCAGACTACATCCAGCACATCTCCGCCTAACTAATCTTCCTAAACGTTGAATTCTACCATGTTACATCTCAGAAATCTTCAGTGAGTTGCCCTGCGTGCTGATTTCAGTCCAGACTCTTAGCAGGATGAATGTTCACGTTTCTTCATGATCTGCCTAACCACCAGCTTTTTAGGCACCACTCCCTTGCTTATATGCTATACTCAAAAAAGAATGTGCTTCACGGGCCTGCCCAGTGCGCCGCTTGGGAAGCGCGGCAGCGCTCCCGCCGAGGGTTCGGATCCCACATACAGACCGGCCGCTCACTGGCTGAGCGAGGTGCGGGGGCAACACCGAGGGTTGCGATCCCGTTGCCGGTCCCGGTCCGGTACGGGCGCGACACTGAGGGTTGCGATCCGTTGCCGGTCACAACAAAAGACAAAAAAGGGAAAAAAAAAAAAAAAAAAAAAAAGAATGTGCTTCAAGAACTCTGGGACATGCCATGTGCTCTCTCGCCTGACTTTCCCTAAGAAACGACTTGCCTAGAAAAAAAGACCTAAGGCTTGAAGCCTACGGGCCAAACCCCTTTCCACCGTCAAAATTTCCTGGTTAAAAGTGATTTCTCTCTCCTCTGTATAACGTGGCTTTTCATTTATTCATGTCATTGCAAGTTTCCTTGTTAGGCATTTTTCTGTGTAGGATCAGAAGATGGAAATTTCTGAGAGGCTGATTTTGGTTTCACTAAGCAAGAACTTGTAAGAATTGGAGCTGCCCCAGAAGTAGTGATCAATCTTGAGAAATAATGAAGTTCACCTTTCTGGAAGTATTCGGGAAGAAGTTGAATATCTGGCTACCTATTAGGAAATTCCTGTGGGGGCAGGGAGCTGGGATTTAAAGGTATGGTGAAGTTAAAATTCTGTGAGCGATTTCATTCTCGCATCAGCCCGTTAAGCAGGTAGAGCAGATGCCATTTCCCGTTTATGGCTGAGGAAATCTAGGTTTGGAAAGAGCGATATGACAGTTTAACTTAATCACAGAGCTAGAAGGTGGTTCTCAGCGGGGCTAGAATTAGAATCCGGATCTCTGTGTTTTACCAGGTGCTCTTAGCATTCATTGTATCATGTTGGTTCTCTTTTAACCTATTTTATTTAATTCACAAATAGATTTTAAATCGTTGTTTGGATAGTATGCTGATGTAGGTTTTTGATCCTGATGACTGGCTTTCCCTTTCTCCTTTTTTGAGGGGCTTCAACATTTTATTTCTGTCTTATACACACACATCCTGCTGCCTTGGGTTTTCTTAATTTGTGTACTTGCTTTATCTGCCCGCACTGGCTTTTGAGTGTCCTGAGAGCATGGGTGTGTCTTATTCATCTTTGTCTCTTCCATAAGACTTTGCCTATTCTTGGCATTTAATTAAATAATTTTTGTTGAATGAATTTATAGTATAGTATTAGCATCTCAAGTTTATATCATCTAATAAATGCCATTATAGAAAAACTGTTTGTAAAATTATCTAGGAAAAAAACCCTTTTTAACAGTACCTATCCAACCTTTTTTTTTTTCTTTTTGGTTGCTAAAGGATCTACTAGATGAAATTAAGAAAAACTAGGCTTTTATCATCTCCCTGAAATGTAATTATATCCATTAGTGGATTGACGTTGGTTTAGAAATCAACTGATTAGAGTTGTTGATTCTGAGACTGTGGTAAAGTTTTAACAAATAAAGAGAAAGAAAGGCTCGAAAGCATTTGAGCTCCTGAGTAATAAATGTCACATGATAGCAGAGAAATCTACATCTGTACAAGAAGTGTGAATCATTTAACATGATAAGAAGCTGGGGTCTTTAGTCCACTGGTGAGGGGAAAGCAGTGAGTGGGCTTCCATGTCATCTCTGCCTACCATGCGTCCCCCAGCCATATGCTCAGGAGTGGGGCCCCCATTCACATTGCTCTGCCTGTCACTCCTGGGTCAGCTGACTCTGCTCAACGTGTCTGCTTCTGAGATTGAACTGAAGTGCTGACTCATGAACTTTGTTCTTGGTGTTCACCATTTAATGCTCTGTCATTCTCTTATCAGAAGTTTATTTTAAAAACAATAACTATTTTGGGTTAAGTAACTGTATGTGAGAGTGGGAGAGATTATGAATGTATAACTTACCAGGCATTTGATAGAAGTTCTAGTCATATCACTATTTTTAAGATAGTGGTAGGCATAGCTCTTAATCCCCTTTTTAGGAAGCTAGGAAAAAATCTAGCCATGCAAAATAGAGGCCACAGGGTAGAAAGTGTCCAGTGACCATATTTAAAAAGTCTTAAGGATCTTTGTCTTTTAAAACTAGGGGTGTGGAGGGAAAGGCAGGCACAATATTATTTTTTCCCTTTTAGTATTTTCATATATTCTTGATGGTTCTTTTTAGTTAGAAATTTTTCTAATTTCTTCTGTAATATAGCAGAATATAATCATCTTGTTTAATTATATTTTCACGTAACTTTTTAACATGGCTCAAGTATTTTTTCCTCTATCTATAGTACTACTGTATGTTGAAAGAGATTTTTCTTTCAGCTGTTTTCTAAACTATGTAATATAGGTGTCATTTGCTTGTTTTGGTCCACCTGGTGGAGGTAAGAAATGATCCAGGTACAGTTTAATAGTCACATAAGCAAGGGTTTGGCATTACTGAATTATCTGAGTTTCATCTGATTAGCTTTGTAACTACATACAGGAGATCTTTTGAAAGTGTAGGATATTTAAATTTAAACTTTTTATGTCACTTTGTGACAGTGGACTTCTAAAAATGGAGGGGGAATAAATCCCTCCTTCCTTGATAGGCATTCAAGTGAAAGATACATTATAAAAATGCAGTTGTATCTTACAGGGTGTTTTAAAGTGAGGTGACTGAATTTCTAACAGGGCTCTCTACTTTTTTTTTTTAAAGATGACCGGTAAGGGGATCTTAACCCTTGACTTGGTGTTGTCAGCACCACGCTCAGCCAGTGAGCAAACCGGCCATCCCTATATGGGATCCGAACCCATGGCCTTGGTGTTATCAGCACCGCACTCTACCGAGTGAGCCACAGGCCGGCCCAGGGCTCTCTACTTTGAGTACTTTTTTCCTCTCTATAATCAGGTTTAAAAAATGTTAGGGGAGTTCATTCTGAACTTATAGTCATGATTAAACCCAAATTTGCAAACCTATAAAAAGTAGTATTGAGCATTTGGTTCCTTTCTTGTATACAGTTTATGTTTCTAGTGACTTACTCAGTTTTTTTCTTATTCCTTCCCTGGGCAGAGTATGCAGTATAAGAAGCATAAGTCCCTTTAGTTGGGAGAGATCAGATAGAAATAATAAAGGTAATTTATAATTTACTGCATATTCCGTAAGTCCAAAGGAGAACTACTCTGGTTGCATAACACAAAATCCTATTACTTGGCTCAATACAAGTTCTCATAATTTTACTTAACTGTTTCTTGGCATTTCTTTGATTACCTTTTAATTGTGAAAAGACCTTCCACAGGATGTTTTGAACTTTTTTCTGTTTTTGTTAAGTTGCATTCCTGCTTCATCTAGTCCTACTTCCTAATTCTAGCCTCTTTCCAGCTAAGATTGAGGTCATCGGGTATGAGGGCACTTACTCATACTTGCCTTCTCGGAACAAAATGATCATTGTTACTGAATTTATTTAGGGGTATTCTATCATCAAAATGATTCATTTTTTAAAATCGGTGAAACTAAATACACTTAATAAATCTCAAATGTCTAAATTTATAAATATATTACAAAACAATAGCATTCATAAAGTTGTTAAAACATTAAAAGTATTTTATAAAATGTAATTGTTAAGTATATATTCTAATATGAATTAACAAGTAACATTAATAAACATAAAGGATTATTAAAAAAACACCTAAACCATCCGTAAATAAAGACATAATAGTGAAAATTTATAATAAAATATTATATCTTTAATTTTAACGCAATCTTTTGAAACCAGGTTTATCCATGGTGTCATTGTTTAAGCTGAATTTATATTTTTGTGCATATTTTTACAACTTCTGAAAAAGCCTTTTGTGACTTTTCCATTAAGTGGAAAAGGGTAACGTATATACACACTATAATTTCAGTTTTCTTCTAAAAAATTACTATATATGCACACGTACCACACATATACAAGCAGAGAAGAGAAACTGGAAGAAATTAGCATTTTAAAGGTGGTTATTTCTATTAGGAATTTAGGTAAATATTGTTTCTTCTGTTCATTCTTATGTACTTTCCAAGTTTCTACAATGAACAAATGCCTTTTATAACAAAAAGTTAATTTAAAATTGCAATGCTATTATTGATTAAGAAGGTTAATAGTTTTACCACACTCTCACCACTCTAGGCATTATAATTTTTTTTTTTGCGATTTGATCTAATCTAAAAGGAGGAAGATGGCATCTGGTGTCTTAATAAAAAGTTATTTTATTTTATTTTGTATTTTTTTTTTTTGCCACAAAACAAGTGTTAATACATTTAAAAAGACTAAGATCATAGAAAATATGTTCTCTGACCACAGAGTAACAGAAGGAAATTGAGAAAATTCACAAATGTGTGGAAATTAAATAACTCTCCTTAATAAACAGTGTGTTAAAAGAAAAATCAGGGAAATTAGAGAGCACTTTGAGATAAAAATCAAAGAACAACATACCAAAATTTATAGAATGCAGGGCTCATGTCGTGCTTAAAGGAAAATTTATACTTGTAAACAACTATATTAAAAATAGGAAAAAACAGTAATGTAAACTTCTGCCTTGGGAAAATAGAAAAAGAAGAGCAAACTAAACCCAAAAGCAAATATGTTAGGAAGTAACAAAGATCACAACAGATATTTATGAAATAGGGAATTTAAAAACAATAGAAAAAAAGAGAGAAGACTGAAATTACTAAAATCAGAAATAAAGCAAGGGCGTGGTAAAGCAGTTAATTCTTCTATTACTGTGGAGTGGGCTTTGAGGAGAGAGATGTCCTCTTCTTTTCCAGTCTCCGTTGGTGACTCTCCTTGTGTTGCTGCAGTCTAGTGTCTGGCTGGCTGGCCGCCTGCACGGTGGCTGTGGCCACTGCTGTGGCATCAAGCTGCTTTTGTGGCAGCTGTGGCTGTGGCGGTAGCTGTGGTGGACCACCTGTGTGGAAGTGGTGTTTTTGGCATGCTCTTTGCATCCTTCCAGGCAAGGGGTGCTGCCCTTGGCTCCTGCCTAGGACCCCAGACGTACTCTGTTTCTTGCCTCTGTAAACTAGACTTCTAATGTGCCTGTGGTGGACCACCTGTGTGGAAGTGGTGTTTTTGGCATGCTCTTTGCATCCTTCCAGGCAGGGGGTGCTGCCCTTGGCTCCTGCCTAGGACCCCAGACGTACTCTGTTTCTTGCCTCTGTAAACTAGACTTCTAATGTGGGTATTAGCTGTTTTTTACTTTGCTTTAGTCTTTCATTACGTGGTTCAGTCTTTGCTTTTTTGTTGAAATTCCAATTTTCTTTTCTTTTTTTTTTTTAAAGGATGACTAGTAAGGGGTTCTTAATCCTTGACTTAGTGGTGTTAGCACCACACTCTCCCAAGTGAGCTAACCGGCTATCCTTATACAGGGATCTGAACCCATGGCTTAGTGTTATCAGCACCACACTCTCCTAAGTGAGCCATGGGCCGGCCCTTGAAATTCCATTTTTGAAGGTAACCTGTAATCTACCAAATTTCTAAACCTCGGGAGTCTTTTTCAGTTCTCATTTGACATGGTTAACTCCACTTTTTAAGAGTCCTTCACCATCATGGCTATATGAATTTGGAAAGATTATTTAAGCCTATATGGCCTCAGTTTCTTCTCTTCTGTTAAATTGGGGAAACAGCTCTTAAATTTTTTGAGTATCAAATGAAATAAGGTATGTGAAAATACTTGGCATCTAGTCAGTAGCTCAGCGAATGATAGTTCCCCCTAAATTGACCATCTGTGATGCTCTACTTACTGCTTGGCTCTCTGAATATCTAAGACAATTTTTCAATTTTTATTCCTTTGTGTTACCCCTGCACTCCTTCCTCTAAATAAAGACATTCTTTTTTTTTTTTTTTTTTTTTTAAAAGATGACCGGTAAGGGGATCTCAACCCTTGGCTTGGTGTTGTCAGCACCACGCTCAGCCAGTGAGCAAACCGGCCATCCCTATATAGGATCCGAACCCGCGGCCTTGGTGTTATCAGCACCGCACTCTCCCGAGTGAGCCACGGGCCGGCCCAACATTCTTTAGGTCCTAATTTTTGAACTTTATCTTCTTGCCTTCTTTGGAAATCTCACCTACTTGCAAAGCTCCAGCTGTTAAATTTAGGCTGCTGGCAACCAGATACACACTTGATGCTGTCCTAGCCTCCTTTACCCATTTTTGATGACCTCTTGGAAACCTTTATTTGAAATGGCTTTTTATCACCTCAGATTGAACATATCTGAAACCAAAATCTTTATTTTTATTACTCTTTCCCACATACCTTTTAGGAATAATAATGTTTCTCTGGTCAACTTGGCGAAAAACCTCACCATCCTTGGTTCCCTCCTTTTTTAAAGGTCTATTGATTTTTCCTTTCTGTCCTATGCAGAATTTTTTCCTTCTCTAATTTGTCCTCCATATTGGTCTTGTACAGTTGACCTCCTAACTAATTGGTTCAACAGCTGGTGTTCTCTACTCTCTGCCCTGATTATTAGTCACAGTGCCTTAATTGTGTTTATGTCTCATACTCAAAAACCTCTTGCCTCTAAGTTAGTCCATAAACATAAGATTTTCAGTCTGGGCCCAATTTATCTTTCTCATCTTGCCCCAGTTGTTTATCTGGTAGTTTACTCCCTCTTCTCAGAACATTTCCGAATTCTCTCCCATTTTCTGTCCAAGAAAGGCAGCAAATGCATGCACTCTGTTGGATTTTCAAGTTAGCCACTCCATGAGTGACTAGTACTGAATCCACTGAAACTAAAAGCCTTATGAAATGAATCTTGGAACCACCTTCTGTTATTGGTCAAAGGTTGCCCCACAGATGTTAACTCTCCCATATTTCCAGGTAGGGAAAGAGTGAAGTGCAGAGCAGTTGAACGTGGTTGAACCTGCCTGAAGCCAGTCAAGGCCTACAAGGAATTGGTGCCCTATAGCTGGAGTAAGAGGTCGGGTTAAGAGGTTTTTGAGGTGATGCACAACAGAAACGGTATGGTCTATAATTGTGTGCATAGTAAAAAATCCAGATGTACAAGAGAATGTAGAGTGAGGAGTATGTCTCTCTCTTCTCTAGAGTTCAGGGGTCAGCAAACTGTAGTTTACCGCTGATGACTTGTTTTTTGTAAATAAAGTTTTATTGGAACAGTTTATTGGAATACTCATTCATTTAAGTATTTTCTATAGCTGCTTTCAAGGTACAGCAGCAGAGTTGGGTAATTACCACAGAAAGTGTATGGCCCACCGGGCTAAGTATTTGGCTTTTTAAGAAAAAGTTTGTCAACCCCTATTCTAGGCATTCAGACATCATTTTCTGACCCTCTTAATATTTTAATTTTTAAAAATGTTCTATCATCATGAAACCCTGATACTTTTAAGTTATTATCATAATGGGTGGTTAACAGTATGATTTCGGCCATCAAGGACTGGTTTGATGGCTACAGCTATTAATATGTATTTATATATTACATATTATAATTATTGATTGTTAATTTATAATATTAATCATTGTATATCATTCATTTTTATTAATATACTATAATATAATTATAATATAATAATATAATTAAGTAATAATATAAGTAAGTATAATAATATGGCTGTTTATTGCAAAAGCTATAAGTTGATTTTTCTTGTGTTCCTGTATATAGGAAGGTTTTAAGAATATGTAGCTTTTTGTTTTGTTGTGCTGTTAAGGCAAGTTTTATTTTTATCTTCTACATTTCACTGAGGAACAGAGAGTAATGTGGCTAAAGTTTTATGGGTTGGAATTGTAAGAACATGAGAAATATGTAGTTTTGATCACTATTGTGTTTGATTTTAAAAGTAAACATTTTCTGTTTGAGCTCGGAGCTAATTAATCATAAATGGGGTATATTTATTTCTAAAATTTTTCTTGGATTTCAGATCCTAAAATTTTACAGTGAAGTTTTTTCGTATAAAAAGTATATCCAGGGCCGGCCTGTGGCTCACTCGGGAGAGTGTGGTGCTGATAACACCAAGGCCACAGGTTCGGATCCCATATAGGGATGGCCAGTTGCTCAGGGGGTGAGCGTGGTGCTGACAACACCAAGTCAGGGGTTAAGATCCCCTTACCAGTCATCTTTTTAAAAAAAAAAAAAAAAAGTATGTCCAGGAAGAAAATCTTGTTAGGGAGAGCGGAATCAAATGTCTATTTTTTAGGATGCTTAATGCCCATAGGATATTGGAAGAGAACAGAAGCTCATTTTTATTTTATTTATTTATTTATTTTTTAAAGATGACTGGTAAGGGGATCTTAACCCTTGACTTGGTGTTGTCAGCACCACGCTCACCCAGTGAGCTAACCGGCCATCCCTATATGGGATCTGAACCCGTGGCCTTGGTGTTATCAGCACCGCACTCTCCCGAGTGAGCCATGGGCCGGCCCAGAAGCTCATTTTTAAAGGGACGTCAGCATAGATGCAACTAAGATGGTAACGGAGAGAAAGCTAGAAGCTCTTAACATGGCACTTGCTTAATCAAGAGCTGGCTGCCAAGGGTGCTAATCGTTTCTTTTTTTTTCTTCTTCTTCTTCTTGTGTGTACTTAAAATGAAAAAAAATAGTTTCTAAATTGTCTAATTTCCCCAGTTTTTAGCTCAGAGGTCCAGTCAGTAATGCTTAAATTTTTCTAAACTTTCCTGTGGAATTTGGGAGTCAGGTTTACGTCATGTGTTAAGGAATGACATGCACACTAAGAATTTAGGATTTTATTCTTATCTCTCACCTCTCTGACTAGGAATAAATGTAATAAATGTACTTCTGTTTTTACCTTGTCCAAAACAACATATGTTCTTGGGTTTCTTTTCTTTTTATTTCTTAGGTTTCTAGAGATTCATAAGCTTTAAGAATTATTTAAAGTTAAATATTAGGATTGGAAGAAACCTTTAGAAGTGATTTATCGAGTCCAGGGTTTCTCAGCCTGGGAATTATTGACATTTTGGATAATAATTCTTGGGGGCGGAGGGAAGGGGCTACTGTCCTGAGCATTATAGGGTGTTTAGCAGCATCTCTGGCCATTAGGTGCCAGTACTTCCCCTTCAGTTAAAACAACCAGAAATGTCTCCAAACATTGCCCAATGTCCCCTGGGAGACAAAATCACCCTGGTTAAGAACTGCTTGTCTAGCCCATTTCCTGTAAGTGGTGGTTCCCTTCGCTGGAACTCAGACGTTGAGAAGAGAATTTACCACCTTCTCTAGCAGTCCATTCCAGCTTCAGGTGGCTCTCTTGAGATGAAGTCTTTTCTCTGTATATTTTTAGTTATCATCGGTAACTTTTCAGTTCTCTCTTTTAGGACCATACAGAATGGATACTCACATAACAGCCTTTCCCAGTTACTGGACTGCAGATACCTTATTCTTCCTGGTCCCTTATGTGATTGTTTCAGAGCCCAAGTCTAAAACGAATTTGTAATGGGCCAGATAGGAAGGAAATTCTTTAGCTTTCTGCAGGCTACATAAGGTCTCTGTCGTATGATCTACTTCCTTTCCTTCTGTCCTTCCCTCCCCGCTTCTTCCCCCCCATTCCTCCCTCTTTCTCTCTCTCTCTCTCTATTTTTTTACAGCCTCTTAAAAATATAGAAAACATTCTTCACTCGTATGAGCAGGGTTTGGCCTCAGTGGTAGCTTTCCAATCCCTGATTTTAGAGTCTCTTTTCCATCTCAGGTCATCTTCAGAGGGCAATGCCTTCTTAAATGTGGTGCCTAGAACCATATACAGAATTTTGGGGAAGGGCTGAGCAGCACAAAATAATGTTGGGCTTGTCACCAACTCCTCAAAGTGAAGCGTGTTGCCTTTTGGGGGGCTTTTGTCACACTTTCAACTTCATGCCAACCAAGACTCTGGTTTGTCTTTTTTTTATTAGGCCACTTTACCATCTTAGGACTTTTATTTTTTTTTTTTTTGGCAGCTGGCCAGTACAGGCGTCTGACTCCTCAACCTTAGTATTATCAGCACTGTGCTCTAACCGAGTGAGCTAACCAGCTAACCCATAGGATATTTTTAGATTTCAATGTGGGACCATCCATATATCTAATTAAATCTCATCTTAGCTAGAATCAACTCTGCTTCTAGCCTTTTCAGAGATTTCTAGAGCCTACATTGTGACTTTTAAAGTGTTGAGATTTCTCTCAACTTCACATCATTTGAATGTTTGATAAACATACCTGGGTCTTCCACCCAAGTTACTAATAAAAATTTGAGTGAGATATGGCTAAGAACTAAATGTCAAATAACGAATACTTAGAAAATAATTTTAATGTATGGATATAGCTGGTCTGTACTTTCTTTTTTAAATCGTTCTGGAGAATTGTACATATACCTGTATTATTGCAACCATCATCAGAGGTTACTGTCCTAATTATATTAATGGCTTTTACAGTGATTAGACAGTTATAAGTTTAAGGACCGTGGCAGAAAATAAAACCTGAATCTTACATGAAAAATAAAAGAGTTTTAAAGAATTTTTCAAAAAGTAACATTTATTTTTTTAATTTCAGAAAGGATCTACACCAGCAGCCCCAGTTCATACCAATAAAGATGATCCAGCCACCCAAACTAATTTGGGATTTATCCATGCATTTGTTGCTGCCATATCAGTCATCATTGTATCTGAACTGGGCGATAAGACATTTTTTATAGCAGCCATCATGGCAATGCGCTATAACCGTCTGACTGTGCTGGCAGGTGCTATGCTTGCCTTGGGCCTAATGACATGCTTATCAGGTGAGTGTGCTTTTTTCCCCTAATGAGTTTGCTGAATTAAGGGGAAAGCATGGTGTGTGGCACTGAGTCGTTGAGTCATTCAACAAGTTATATTGGAATTTGGTTTATGTTCCAGAATTCAGTAAAAGGTAAATAGTTTCAGTACATAATTCCTAAAAACCAGATTGCACTTTTTAAGTGGAATTTTTTGCTATTTATAGCCAAGATACATACTCCTCATTTATTCACTGGTTTTTTTGTCCTTGCTTTTATTCTGTTTCAGCTTTTTTTCTTTTCAGTCCAAATAAGCTTATTTATATTTGATATTTTAGAAATAGGACCCAAGAAACTACAGAGAATTGCATATTTTCCTGTTGAAGGATGTTTGGTAGGTAATCGATAACTGAGAAGTAACTTTCAGTTTATTATATTTTATTAAGCTATTTTTACCTATTATGGTAAGGAATGAAACTTTCTTAGACTCCTTGTTTGTGTTATTAGATTGACTACTTTATAGGCTTCGATTTTTCAGAGAATTAGACCCTAAGAAAGTAAACTTAACACTAAAATAACTGAACATAGTTTAGCCTCTCAAAAGCCACTCCAAGCCACATGGTTTGGTAGAAAATAGTGAGCTTTCCACTTAGAGTCAGACTTGGATTTGAGTCAGACTCTGCCATGTATTATCCCAATGATAAGTTACTTAACCTCATTGAGCTTCAGTTTCCCCCTGTACAAAAGAGGTAATAATTTCTTCCTACCTCAAGGGTTGTGGTCTGTATTAATTAGATATTTTATTAAGAGTGCTCAGTCATTCACCTCTCTTCCCTCTGCATGCCTTAGATTTATCATATGAAACTCTTTTTTTTAAGAAAATGGAATTTTATTGATATTTTTTACATTCTAGGATGATGTTGTGGAGCAGTTGAGAGGGAGGGGGAGAGGCAGGGGAAGGAAAAGGGATGGAAAAAGGAGGGAGGTGGGAGGGGCAGGATTGAGGCCTGTGGCACCTGCCTCATTCCCTTAGGGGAGACTGGGGAACTTCCAGCGGTGGCTTGGTCATTGCTGGGCTGGGTGCAGATGTCAGGGGGGTGTGGAAAAGCCCTTGCCTCCTACCATCCCAGCTCGGGAACCCAGGGCCCTTCTTGCTATGGCTTGGTGGTTGTTGCTGGGCTGGTTGCGTGTGTCGGGGGCGTGGCGGAGGCCCGAGGCCCCCCACTGCCCCTTCATGGGAGAGACCAGGGCGCTTCTTGTGGCCGCTCAGTGGTCACAGCTGGGGGGGGGCGGTGGCCAAGGCCCTCTGAAACTCATTTCTTAAAAGTACAGAAAAAGTTCTGTTTCTGGCTGCTTGGATGCTTGTTAAAGCTTGTCTTTTAAAACATATAAATGAGGGCCGGCCCGGTGGTGCACTGCTATAGTGCGCCACTTGGGAAGCGTGGCGGCGCTCCCCCCGAGGGTTCGGATCCCACATACAGACCGGTTCCCACTCACTGGCTGAGCGGGGCGCGGGAGCGACGCCGAGGGTTGCGATCCCGTTGCTGGTCCCGGTCCGGTACGGGGGCGACACTGCGGGTTGCGATCCGTTGCCGGACACGGAAAAAGACAAAAAAATAAAACATATAAATGAGTATTTTAGTGATTAAAATAATTTCAATATTTCTCACATTTCGGAAATTAGTATGAGCATTATTCATATTTCACAATGAAAACATGAATTTCTCTTCAGTTGGCTATAGAAAATAGGAAAAATTCATATTTCACAATGAAAACATGAATTTCTCTTCCGTTGGCTATAGAAAATAGGAAATCTTAGGAGAGTTGCAAATGTTGAAATCATTTATTTGGAATGAGTTTGAACAGTATTAGTGAATTTTATTGCTGAAACTTCCAGCCTCAAGGATGACTATAAGGCTCTCATCTCTATCTATGCCCATTCCCTCCTCTGGAAATTGGCCCCATCAGTTCCTGCCACTTCTATGTAGTCAGTTCCTTTTCCTCACCTGTAGTCGAAAGTAAGCCTCTTCTGTCCTAATCCTCGCTGTGTCTCCCTCTAGCTGCTGGTACTATCTGACAGCTCTTCTCACCTGTACTTCTTGAAATAGTCTGTATCAGTGGTCTTCAAACCTTTTCCTTGTGTATTCTCTAAAATAATTTTGAAAAATTATGTACTCCTTCTCACATTGAAGTTATCTGAAATTTTATCTTAAATTTAGGGAGTTTTAAAGATCTAATATCTGGTATATTATGTAAAATAAAACTATTAATGGTGTTTTAAATACCCAACGGAATCCAGATTCTGTTAGCAATTTGATACCTACCATTATGCTCATTCCTTTTAAAAAAATGAATATACTCTTTTTTAACAATTGGAAATTTACATTTTTTTCTCCTGTAATTCTTATTTTCAATTTTCATTTTCTTTCCTTGAAGAATTTTACCCTAATGATTGTAAGTTTTTGCTTGGAAATCTTTTGTGGATCACCCCATTATATTTATCTGCAATAAAAATATGCACATAATGTAATTAAATTTTGAAAGATGTTGAAAATTTCCTTTGCTGTGTCTCTAAATGTTAACTTTATGGCTTGAATTATTATAGTTATTAGTACAATAGTTGATCAAAGCAAATATATCACAAATTTAAATAATTAAGCACTTTTTAAAAATTGGAAATGCATTTCTTACAGAGATGACAGGGCTATTCTTTTTAAATTATATGTCCGTGGATGAACATTACTTATTGCTAGAATAAAGTAAGGTTTAGCATTAACACTAATCTTTTTTAAAAAAAGCAGATGTAAGGTCTGAGAAATTTTATTCACATAAATGAGTATGGGCCGGCCCGGTGGCGCACTTGGTAGAGTGCGGCGCTTGGGAGTGCGGCGGCGCTCCTGCCGAGGGTTCGGATCCCATGTGGAGACCGGTCTGCTCACTGGTTGAGCGCAGTGCGGGCGCAACACCGAGGGTTGCGATCCCGTTGCCGGTCATGAAAAAAGACAAAAAGGAAAAACATAATGCGACACTGAGGGTTGCGATCCGTTGCCAGACACGAAAAAAGACAAAAAGGAAAAAAAAAAAAAACACAATAGTACAAAAACATCTATATACCTTTTGCCCAAATTCACCTATTGTTGACATTTTATCCCATTTGTTTTAGCATTTGTGTTCAATCTAAATTAAATTATATATGTATGTATACACATAACTTACATATCTATAGATGTTTACATATATGTAGGTTATTTATATAATTTATATATCTATATATTTTAGATATGTGTACATGTACAAATGTAATTTAATGTATATGTATTTTTATATAGATATATTGATACTATAATCTGTCCTCCATATTTTAATTTTGCTAGTTGACTTAATATCCTTTTATAGCCATACTTTTCCTCTCCAGTACAGTATCCAGTCTAGCCTTTTCATATGTGTTTTATGACATCAGCTTTTTTTTTTATTGCAGCATAGTTGATTGTACATATCTGTGGAGTACAGAGTTGAATATCAGTACCTATGTGCAATATGTGATGACATCAACATTTTTTGAGTACAGTGTTGTCTCCTTCCCCTCTTAATGGAGTATTTCTCACTTTGTATCTGTCTGGTGTTTCCTCATGATTATAGATTGAGGTTATGCTTTCTTGACTAGAAAATTACTTAGGGTATTATTTTATCCCTCTAAGAGTATCCCATTTGGAAGCACATGATATCCTTATTGGTGATGTTAATTTTGATCACCCGGTGAACATTTCTCTTGTATATTGTCTTTATCTTCCCTTGCTACTAATATGCAATCTGTAGGGAGAAACTTGAAGACAGTACAAGTACCCTGTTCCTTATCAAAATTTCCCCATACATTAACACCAATTGATGATTCTTGCATGATCTAAACCTTCCCTTGATGCTTGTAAAATGATGACTTTCTAATTCCATTACTTTCTCCATATTTAATTGTTTTGTTAGCATTCCAGATTTGGCTGGCGGAGCCTCTCCAAGCTGCCTCCTGTGTCCTTCTGACATACTCCCATCATGTTTTTGCTCTTCCTTACTTTCTGGTATACAAAATATTGCAGGTTCATCATCTTGTACCTACATTACCCAGTCTTGGAATTCACCATTTTTTTTTTTTTTTTTCTTTTTAAAAGATGACCGGTAAGGGGACTTGACTTGGTGTTGTCAGCACCACGCTCTCCCACGTGAGCTAACCGGCCATCCCTATATAGGGATCCAAACCCGTGGCCTTGGTGTTATCAGCACCACACTCTCCCAAAGTGAGCCATGGGCCAGCCCTGGAATTCACCGTTTTTCTGAGGAACCTTTCAGTGAAGAATGGTATTAGAACTTAAGATCTGGGCACAAGGTGGCTCATTGTTACTGAGATGTCTTTGCTTTGTGGCTTTTTCAGTGGATGGAGCTGGAAAATACATGCCTTTGTCATGTGTGTCTGTGTGTATACACATATATACAAATATACATACATATACATACAATAATTCAAATATAGATGTGCATATAACATAAGTTAGCTACATTTCTAAACATGATTTTTGATCTTTTCAATTTCGTAATGTAGTAAGGAATAGTTTATATATGTGGTTATACATTTGATGTTCAGGCAGATTTATAAGTATTACACCCATTTTGGAAAAAGAGCTGAAGTAGAGTAATTGCATTTATTATATGTATGGTCGTGTTCTCTGGCCCTTCCATCATTTTTAAATTTTAACTGCTCAACTGATACAACTGATACTACTGATGTCAGTGTGTTTCACAGTTAGGAATTTGGGTTCTTGATGTAGTTCCAAGTGTCACTTTTTGTATAACTTACACAATTTTTTTTCTTTATCAATAAGAAAGAATGGTACTGAATAAGTTTGAGGCTGTTGTAAATATTATTTTAATATATGTATAAGGAATTTTTAGTTTTCTTTCGTAAGATATACTTATTTTAAATAGTTAAAAAGGAGCAGAGTGTGAATTATGCTATATGAGAATCATGTCATGATTCTTCACTGCAAAGTTTGTAATTTAAAGATTTGTGATGAAGAAATATCACCTACATATGAAAGTGTTATAGCTTCCAGGTTATAAAATCTGAGCTCCTTAGCGAGCATCAAAGCTAACTTACTTCCACCTCCAGTTCTATGCCCTGAACAACATAAGTGTCAAGCCAGCCCCTGGCTGAACATGTCTTGAAGGGAGGTAAATATCTTATAAAAGGTTCCTGTGGAAGACATGCCATCTTCAACTGGACCATTGATTTCTCGGTAAGCCCTGTTAGGTCCTTGGCTAGACCTATGAGTTCTATATTGGTGGAGGGAAAGAAGTGGAATTATTTAAGGTTATTACATATTAAGATGATCTTCTAATGTGAACCACTTAAACAGTGCTGAGTTATGATTTCTGAAGTTAACTGTTCCTTTGGTTGGTTGTGATACACGCCAATACTAACCAGATATACTGTTGCATTTTCTTCTAGTTTTGTTTGGCTATGCCACCACAGTCATCCCCAGAGTATATACATACTATGTTTCAACTGCATTATTTGCCATTTTTGGCATTAGAATGCTCCGGGAAGGCTTAAAGATGAGCCCAGATGAGGGTCAAGAGGAACTGGAAGAAGTTCAAGCAGAATTAAAGAAGAAAGATGAAGAAGTAAGTCATAGCACTGTTAAATATCTGGACCAACAAGGCACTCAACTAGGAATAAACACTATCCAGAGGTTTTCTAGTGGCCACATTTGTGTATGATGTGATATGTGTATGATATTGTGTATGATGTGATGTACATATTTGTGTATGATATGTGTAGGCTACACAAAAATAGCTCATTTTACTTCATTTCCATTTGTATAGCTTGCTGTGATATGAGTCTGGGTTAGGGTGAATGTGGTAGAGAAAGGAAGCTGAAAAGATGAATACTGAACATGGACAATTAGTTTCCTTAAATAGATGGATTATAAGCTCTTGAAAAGCAGGAACTGTATTTTATAATTCTACATGTTTCTTCCATGGCATCTAGGAGAGTAAGTGATCAGTAAGTTATCATTTGATTTATTTTGTCGGGGAGGAACATAAACTGAAACTATAGCATTTGTTGCTACGTGAGACCAGTCGTTCAAAGGGGAGGTTTGGGGTCACGTACATTCAGTTTCTTTGGAGCACATTCCATAGAATGTGCATACTTTTAAAAAGAAAGATAAGTGATTTTGTGCTATTTTGAGTTGCTTCTTGGGATTAATGTCATTTTTTTTGTTTGTTTTAGTTTCAGCGAACCAAACTCTTAAATGGACCAGGAGATGTTGAAACGGGTACAAGCACAACAATACCTCAGAAAAAGTGGTTGCATTTTATTTCACCCATTTTTGTTCAAGCCCTTACATTAACATTCTTAGCAGAATGGGGTGATCGCTCTCAACTAACTACGATTGTTTTGGCAGCCAGAGAGGTGAGTGATATGTGAGACTGCTTTTGTGTTTAAACTAAACATAGTTAATATTACTTTGCCCCAGAGAACACGGGACAGAATCAGGATGGGTGGGTGAAAGGATTATTTCATATGCTAGACTCTGTTTCACATCTAATCCTGCCACTCTGTACAGTTGACCTCCCTGTTTCTACCACCAGTCAGATGAAATGCTTGTATCCAAACTTAATTGCTGTTTTTACTCATCTTGCTGACTTGTCACTCTTTCCTTGAGTTTTGCCAAAATGATGCTCTGGCATCTTGGCTTAGTTTTCTCTTCTCAGAATTTTCCTTTGTATACCTGTTGAAAATATAAATTGGTATAATATTACTGAAGGCCAATTTGTCAGTAAATATCTAAGGCCATAAAAGTGTATAACTTTTGGTTCTTCTGTTCCTTATACTAAATAAATAATTGAATGTTGCACAAGTTACTTATAAAATATTTATTGCAGCTTAGTAGAAATTTAGAAACAGCCTAACTGTCCAGCAGAGGATAATTGGTTTAATTATTTACAAGTTTCTCTGTAGCTCTTGGAATATTCACTCTTCAACATAATTTTAGTAACATGGAGAAATTTTAAAAAGGAGTTTTACTTTAAAAGTATGCAAAGAACAAAAAAGACAAAATCAGAATGTTTACTCCAAAATCAGTGCTTGATTTTGGAGTACTGCCATTATGGGTGACTTGTTTCTGTATAGAAATTTTTTAAGTCCTAGCCCTAAGAATACCAAGTCCTAGAATGGTAAACTACACAAGACCTCAGATCATCTTATTGTAGCCTTTATGCGTAAAGAACCTGAAGCATAGAGAGATTGGGTGACTTGTGTGAGGACAGGAGCAGGTTGGTAGCAGGGGCAAAGGACTAGAGCTGAGGCTGTCTGCCTTGTAGCCTTTTCTACTGTATCTTGTCCATAGTTGTTAAACGCCACTTATTTAAAAGTACCTATTGGTTTTTTATTTTTAATCTTCCTTTTGAGGGGAATTGTCAAGTTTTATATGAGGTATCTGTTATTCACACAGATTTATCAAGATTTACTGAGGAGATGGTTGTTGAATGTAATGCTACTGCTACTCTTCGAGCTCTTCTTGATCTTAACTAATATTTCTTATCTTTTTATATCAAATTATACTGTTTTTATCAGATTGAAATTGGTTCTAACTCCTTGGAAATGTCTGCCATAACAGAACAAGTTCCTTGACATAGGCTGCAGTTTCAAATATAAAATAGTTGAGGGCCATGATTAAGATAGTTGAAAAAGGCTGTTTTGTCAGAGAAGTCACAAAAATGCTGTTTTGAGGAAAAATGGAATGTTTTGAAAAAAAAAAATTTATTTTTCATTTGATTCCCATAAAAAAACTTTCTTTTAAAATGTCACTTTAATGGCTGTGCCCTATGTTCTTCTTGATTTCTAGCCTTTCATTGGCTTTCAGATTGTGAGAATTGGGGCTTGAAAGTGGCCATTTTGTGGTGGGGGGGCTGGTTCTGCCTGGGTGAGCCATCGCGATGGCAGAGTTATTGTGTGGCATAGAGTGAGCCGTGAAAGGCTCCAGACTCCCTGTCTGTAGGAGACACCTTGGTCTTCCACATTCTAGCAGTAGGGCCCATGCTGATTGGGTTTGAGTCTTTTGCTGTGTGACCACATCACTGCACCTCCTTCATTTCCTCATTTGAAGATGGGGATTACCTACTTTGTGGTTTTGTTCTGTGAATGAAATAAGACAATGTATGTAAGGTATCAAGCACAGTCCCCAACAGTGTTACTACACTTCCACACTACCAGCACTGCAGGTATAGTTAAAAGGCAGACATATTACATCTGTTTTTTGTTCCCTTAATATTCCTGGGGGTTTTTTGTTGTATTTCTGTATGAACCATGCAGTAGTCTATTTCAGTCCATTTTAGTCTGCAACTTTATCTCTGCTTCCCAAATTGGGTTTTCCAGAATCCTAGTGTCCTTTGAGATGTCAGTGAGGGTGAGGAGAGGAAGTTTCAGAGTCAAATAAATTTGGCAAGTAATATATCCCTGGGGTTTTTTTGATTATTTTCTTAAAGATTCAATATACAAATCAACAGACTATGAAAAATCCTGTACTAAAGGAACTATTTAATTTTATATAATCAGCAACTTTTCAAGTTATCACTTTCAGATAGAATGAAACCATCTTCTAAAGTAGCAGTTTTAGAAGTTACAATACACAAATAGAAATTGGGAAACGTGGTCCAGTCTTCCGTTCTTCACAGTACATGCTTCAAACCATTTCCGTTTCCTCAGTCTCTGCACATACACTGCCCACTGCACACCAGCCAGCCTTACCTCTTCCTTCACAGAGAGGTCCATCTCTTCATTCCCACCCATCACAGTGGCAGTCCCTTCCCTCCTCGTGTGTTCTGGTCCTCAGCCCTCATCCTCCACACCTCTTTTATAGCTTAATACTTTGCCTTTCAGCCCAATTTTGTGGGCATTTTTAGCATGTACAATTTTTTTTTTAAACCCCTTTCCTTAATTCTCCTTCTCTTCTAAATACCACTTTGTTCCTCCCCATCCCCTAGTCTCAAAGGGCTTGGCTGTGATGGGAATAAGAGTTGGCTCTACTTGCCTGCTTACTAAGCTCATTGGACTCTAGTTTCTGACCTCACTGCTAATGTTGATTTGATGCTTTGGTGCTTTTTTTGAGTTGACTGCAGTCATTGACAATACCTGCTGTGGTTCTCTTTGGAGGCTAATTGCCTACCACCTTTTCATTCTCCTTTGGACTCTTCCTCTGTTGCCATGATTATGTTGTCAACATCCTTCTCTTTCTGCATTCTCTCTCAGGGTTATGTCAAGCCCATAGCTTATTCACCATTGAATTCAACTGACTCTTGAACTTCACTTTTAACTCCCGTTGGCACCCATAAACCCTTTCTCCACTGGTTCTCCTACCTTTTTATCACATTGGTATTACCATAATTCATCCAGAGTTATGGAAGAGAAACATCTTTCATAACATTTATCATTCATTCATCACTGAGGTCTATTAATTATGCCTCTGTAATTTTTCTAAATTCACCTGCTTTCCTCTGCCCATGTCTCCCATCCCGATCCTGGCCAATGTTGTTTTTGACCTGAGCTATTGCAGTAGCATTCCAGTTGATCACCCTGCCTAAACCTTGGTCCCCTCTGGTTTATTCTCTCCATTAGACCTTTTAAAACAATCTTTTTTCAGTCACTCCCCAGCTAAAAACCAATTCATGTCTCGGGACAAAGTCTACACTCCAAGTTTTTTTTTTGACCACTTGGTCCCCTCTGGTTTATTCTCTCCATTAGACCTTTTAAAACAATCTTTTTTCAGTCACTGCCCAGCTAAAAACCAATTCATGTCTCGGGACAAAGTCTACACTCCAAGTTTTTTTTTTGACCGGTAAGGGGATCGCAACCCTCAGCACAGTGCTGTCTGCACCATGCTCAGCCATTGAGCGCACCAGCCATCCCATACCTGTGGCTTCGGCACTAACAGCGCTGCACTCTCCAGAGTGAGCCACGGGGCCAGCTCTACACTCCAGTTTTACAAAGGCCTTCATGACCTGGCTCCCACCTACTTTGATGGACTCCTCTCTTGTGACTCATTGGTTCTCTCTAGAAGGAGACATACCCTATGGTTGGTTATGTCTTACTGCTGGCCTGTTGCTTTCTACTTGGCATGTTCCTTTCCCCACAAAACAAAATCAAATCCTCCTAGTTCTTCAGGGCTTTTTTTTTTTTTTTCCTGGAAAACCTCCACTGATCCCCCCAATCTGAACGCCTCTAGTTTGCTCAAGTAGCACATGTTTACTGTGTAAATACTTTGTTCCTGGCACTGAGCTAAAAGTACTGAGGACACAGTGGAGAATAAGGAGGCAGGGTTTCTGTTTTCAAGAAGCATAGTCATACTATACAGTAAAGGTTTACTTAGTTTTTTCACAATATCAAACCCTACCTGAGGGAACATTGGTCTAGCTTAAATCTCCCTAGCATTTGTCACATAAGTGCTAAATATTGCCTGTGAATGAAATTTAATAACTGCTGAAAGGTTCAATTAGCTTTATTTCATTACGATTATTTTGATTTTACAAATTGAGGTCTAGTCTTAGGTATAACATATATATTCCTTTCAAGTAGCTGTTACAGCCTTTCATAAATTTATTATATACCTGAATTTTTAGAACTGTTTTATGCTTTTTTTATAGTTGACCTCCATTTTCAGTACTGCTTGGTAGTTACCTTTCTCAAGTAGTAGCTTCAATCTAGGTTTTAAATTAATGCTAGTTATTTTTGCTTCCAGGATCCTTATGGTGTAGCAGTAGGTGGAACAGTGGGACACTGTTTATGCACTGGATTGGCAGTAATTGGAGGAAGAATGATAGCACAAAAAATCTCTGTCAGAACTGGTAAGTTTTTGTTTTTTTTAATTACAAAGCAAACTTTGTAGAATCACTGAGAGATTAGAAAAAGGGTGTTAGCTTTGATTAAGTGTTTACTTCTAAATTATACCTGGTCTTTGTAATTATCGTCTCTTAGAGGTCCTGAGTATTACACCTGGTACTGCAAACATGGACTGTTTTTCACATGCGTAGAAGTTAGTAAAATACAAATTCATCTAAGAGGATTATTTAATTCATGGTAGCTTTTTGCTAACATTTTTTTAGCCAGTAAAACAATCATCGTGTGGAAGTATGAAAAGTTTTTGTCCTTAAAAATGTGCTTATAAGACAGAATCATACAGACCATATGTACTGATTCTGCTGAAAATTTCCTGTGTAGCTATAATTATTAGATGTTATAAAGATGGAATAATTTCAGTCTCTTTGCTAGTCAGAAGTTGCTGAACATTCTCTTCTGTAATTGGGTTTTAATTACTAGAGATGGGGGGGGGAGGAAAAGAGGGGGTTTGGGAAGTGATAGGTCTAGCAAAGGGCATAAAGAAATATCACAATTTGTAAAAATGAATATGCTAATAAAAATTTTAAAAACATAATTGGGTTTTAAGATGAGTTGTAGTTCTACTGTTTCTTGCCAGCACTGTCTTAATCTAAGATAATCCTGTCATTTCCCAAAATTGTGCTGGAGAAGAAACAGATTCTTACTGTTTAGAGTCAGGCATGTTTTGTTTTTTGCTGTGTAAATGGTTAAGTGGTTCTAATTTGTTTCCAAGATTAGTTTACTAGATTGGAAAAATAACAGGCAACCTCATCGACTCCCTCATAATTTTGTACAGTATCAAGATATAGGAATTTTGCCTTATTTAATTTTTTTCTCTTCTTTTCCAGTGACAATCATAGGAGGCATCGTTTTTTTGGCGTTTGCATTTTCTGCCCTATTTATAAGTCCTGATTCTGGTTTTTAACAAGTTATTTGTTCATTGGTATTTAGTTTTAAGATAGATAACTCTTGTCTTTCTGTAAATAGTGTACATAACTAAAAGTCATAGAAAATACTGTATTTTCTAGCATTGATTTGTGAGCTTGACCCATTTAATGAAAGTGTTATGTCCCAAAGAGATAATCATTGATTCTGTTTTTTTTTTGTCTTTTTTCGTGTCCGGCAACGGATTGCAACCCTCAGTGTCGCGCCCGTACCGGACCGGGACTGGCAATGGGATCGCAACCCTCGGTGTTGCGCCCGCACCTCGCTCAGCCAGTGAGCGGGAACCGGTCTGTATGTGGGATCCGAACCCTTGGCGGGAGCGCCGCCGCACTGTCCGGCAACGGACTGCAACCCTCAGTGTCATGCCCGTACCAGACCGGGACTGGCAATGGGATCGCAACCCTTGGTGTTGCGCCCGCACCTTGCTCAGCCAGTGAGCGGGAACCGGTCTGTATGTGGGATCCGAACCCTTGGCGGGAGCGCCGCCGCGCTCCCAAGCGGCGCAGTGTAGCAGTGTGCCACCGGGCCGGCCCCCATTGATTCTATCTGTAATGTGGATTTTTAAAAGAAACTTGACTTCTAAGTGTGTATTTTTCTTCTCTCCAGCATAATTATGTTAATATGGTCCCCATTTTCATTTTGGAATATACAGAACCATTGTACATTGGGGTCTGCCACCTGATACTCTTTTAGCACTGACCCCTTGACAGGAATATACATTTTCTCCTTGATCACTGAGATGTTTTAAGATATTTACCTTAAAAGTTTTCTTGGGAAAAGAATGACTTGATTTCTGTTTTTTAAAAACATAAACATTTCCCTGAGCCAGTAAGCAGTAGTTTAACCATGTCTTTTCTTAATTAGATTCTATCAGTAACATGAAACAAGAATTGTTTGCCAGGTCCATTCTTTCTTTTTCTTTAATTGGGTTGGACACCCAATATAAAAACAGTCAATATTTGACAATGTGGAATTACCAAATTAAAAGAGAATACTATGAATGTATTCATATTTTTTCTATATTGAATAAACAATGTAACAGATACAATGTAAATAAAAGTGGTATGACCAGTGCTTGTTTTTCCTTGTGTTATACAAGTTTATAACTTTCTAATTAATTTATTAAAGTAGTAGTAGTATTTATAGGCCAGTTTCTAAAGTTGATATAAAAACTGATGATACATTAAATATCTTTTAGATATGCTTAGAGTAGCTAAACAGAAGCTAGACATTGTTCTAAAGCACTGTCTTACTTAACCTTTGCAGTTCTGTGAGGTAGTAGGTAATATAAGGTTAAAAAAAAAGTAACTCATCCAAGGTTACATGGTAAAGAAGGGAGTCAAACCAGGCAGTTTAAGTCTGAAGGCTCTAGCCTTCAGTCATTTACTAAGGCTACCTCATATTATCATGGCAACTTCAGTGATCATTGTCATTTAAGTACATTCTAACTTGACTACTACTCCACCCAAGCAGTGTAACAGCTGTTTTCTCCCAGCCTGATATGTTCTAGTATCATATGAAGTATCATTACCATTGATAGCCTCTTTAAACTCAAAGGACAATCCTTCTGCAGAAACATCTACATGTTCCCTGTGTGAAGTAAAATAGTATAATAGACCCAGAGCAGTTCAGGTTTACTGAGCTACTATAAAGGTCCACAATGTGCAGTAATTTGTCACTGGAAGAGATTGTGAAATAATCTAGTTGATTAATCACCCAGCATCATCAGTGCAGCAACTATTTTCCATAGTAACTCTGGTCGGAACAGACAATTAACCACTTGTCAGGGGATCTAAAAGTGGTCCTCGGATAAAAAGTAGCTTTAAAGTGTTGAGGTAGGCAGTAGCACATCAAAGTCATTTTTGAAAACTTTTAAGGAGCTCTCTAACTACTATAAAAAGTATGTATCAAAGGGTAGAAAAATACAATGTCCATGAGTTAAGATAAAGAACTTCAAAGAAATTTCAGGCTAGGTCCCCACACTACACCTTCATTCTGTGGATAGACACCCCTTTAGTTTGTTATAAACAAAGACAGTGAGGATTTATAACTAATACTTCTTTTCTAAGAACAGAGAGGACAATTCTTTATAGAAAGTAGCTGGTACCATCATAGCCTAAACTTGACAGTTCAGGTAATCTGGTCTCAGTACTAGCTTAATATGTAAATAACAGCATAGCTTTCTGAGGCACCATAATCCTGTAGCAGTACACAAATACTCTGAATTTGGTAATTCATACTTAAGCTACAAGGTAAAAATTGCTAATGTAGTTATTGTTGAATAAAAGAAAGGAAAATGTCATTGATAGTGATTTTAAAATATTTAATAGTCTTTCTTTAAAATCCTCAATAATGTGATTCTTACAGGTTATGTGCCACATAAAGCAGGTGTTATTTTTTGAGAAATGCAGGTGATACTGAAAAACATTATAGCACTGAGGTATTTTTTATTTTTAAAATTATAGAATGAAACAAAGTCTGGATCTAATTTTTACATTTACAAAAAAACAAACAATGCTACTGCTTGGCTCTTCTGATATAATTTTAGGTTCTGAATACATTACAAGAGTCTGGGGAAAAGCATTATAATAGTACATGTAGTTTTTAAAAGCTATGCACATCATAACCTGGAAAAATGATCACACAGCAAGCCTGAACGGAGGTAAGCTAATAACACATTTTGACTTTCTTCTCAAAGGAGAGCTTTGAAGAACAAGTGTAACCAATTAAAACATCAAATTAAAATGACAATATTAAGTTGGTAACAAAATGATCCACATTTTATACAATATTTATTGTATTTCCAAACATAGTCATGGAAATCAGTGAACTTAATATAGCACCGTTGAACCATTCATTATCCCTCATGCTTCTATGCAATTTAGGATTTTGGCATAAGACAATACCTGGAAAAATGTGTCTCTTTTTTGTAAATCAATTTTGATTTCAATTAAATGTCTGCTTAAGGAAAAAAAAAAAATTCTTAAGATCAGTTAGCCATGTATAGCTCCACCCTTTTGGAAGTAAGAAGGAAGGGCTACATCTACTTTTTGATTTAAAACCAAGAACCAAGCAGTAAGGATAGCAATGTCAATAGCACATTAAGAACCACACAGAACATTAGAAAGAATTTGGTTCGTGTTTTCACAACTACCAACTGATGTTAACAATTAAAAGTTTACAAAGAAAACTCTTTTTTGCACTAACTGGTTTCAATACAGTGCTGAATTTAACTTTTCTTTGGGTTTCAATCTTTACATAGAGTGGGGCCGGCCCGGTGGCGCACTGCTATAGTGCGCTGCTTGGGATTGTGGCGGCGCTCCCGCCGAGGGTTCGGATCCCACATACAGACCGGCTGCTCACTGGCTGAGTGAGGTGCGGGTGCAACACCGAGGGTTGCGATCCGTTGCCGGTCACGAAAAAAGACAAAAAGGAAAAAAAAAATCTTACATAGAGTGAATATGAAAGTGCCATACTGACTGAAGCCCTTCCCCAACTTATACCATGTAAAATAGATTTCAAAATAATTCCAGAATGGTCTAAATTACAGCTGTTCTGGCTGACACAGCTATTTAAAAAAAAGAAAAAAGGACATTTCCTGGCCAACTTTTTTGCTTGAAAATGATTGTCTAGTTATACATCAACCTGAAGATAACATAGCTTTTCCTACATTTTAACTTCTTAGTTAGTACTAGCACAACCATTGCCAGCAGTGTACTTGCACCAGTACAGGCCAACTCAAAAACATACATTATAAAACACCTGAATGTTGTTTTTTAAAGCGATGTCACAGTTTGTTTCTTCAGAAATTTCAATGCATATATTTGAAAATATATCTTCAATTTAATCCTCAGAGTTAAGGAACATCTTTTACATCATTAAATCCAACTTGTGGTTGACGTGCTTTAGTTACCATTCTCTAAGGATCCCTGTGTGTGCTTTACCTATCCTGTGGAACTCCAGAGCTACTCTGGCAGCCCTAAAGTGGAGGATTATGCATATGAGCAAGAAGGATCCTCAAATGTCTGGGCTTCAAATGTTCAAACACTGCATTACTGGACAGTGCTGTATATGGAAGTTTTGTTTTATTAAAGGACAAAACAACACTATAGTATATAAAGAGCAAACTTTTTGTAGAAGTTTTCAGTGTATGTACATTGTTCCACCTATATTTAAGGACTTTACTATGGATATGATAATGACAGTCTTTACAAGATGCTGTTTGTTTTACCAATATTTCTCAGAATGGGCAAAATAGAGGCAGCATGTGCCATTGGTTCTGCTGGCCTTTGGCTGTGTTGGGGAAGTAACCATACAGAAAGTGGCCATAAAATAGAAAAGGCAGCAAGTGAAACCTGAAAAGGTTGGAGCTATATGAAGCAGATTTGAAGGGAGTTACCTTTTTAAAATTTTTTCTTAAATGAGTTGAGACCAGGAGGGAAGTGCAGGGGCATCTTGTTTGGGCCCTCCACTGCCGTCCTGAAGTAAAACAGATTCAATTGTCCATGAATAGTCATCATGAGGGCTAGCAATTGCACCCCAAACAAGAGACAGTTCTCTAAGTAAAAAAGATTACGATGCAAAACAGAAAACAAACCACAAATTAAATACATGACACTGAAATCACTCTGACGAAAAAGAATGCAAAGATACTTATAAATAAATACATTTAGCCATTTTTATTCGAGAAATCCAGAGAACTGCTTTCAAAGCAATTGTTCCTTTCGACCACTTTCTAACTCTTTCATAAAAACTTACTGTTTTGATTGTCACTTAATGCAGCACCTCAATGTTTGCTGGTGGTGGTGATGGAATTTCACTTAATAGTCTCTTCATAAACTATATCCTATTTCTCTAAAGAATGTTTCCCTGGGAAAACCCAGGGCAGTTTACAAAATATTGTTAAGTACTCAAAACAAAACTCGCAAAGTATTTATTTAAGAAAAACAAGGAATGTAGTGTTATGACATAGGGAAAAAAATATGCAAAACAATCACATGAAAAGAAAATACTTTAATTTTTAAAATCCAGGTTTGCTTAATTTCTTGTAAGCTGTTCAACACTTTTAAATATCCTGAATTAATAACTTATACCAACAAAATTTATCTCCAGTGTTTACACAGGAGACATTAAGACCAAATTATACTTTTTTTTCCCCTCCTTTAACCAAAGTAGTCTTTTTCTCACTCCTTGTGCAAAAATATTACAAGAGCAATTCAAATGGAAACGCTGAAATGACATGCCAACATTTCAGGGCACATTTAAAACACTTAGAATAATTTTTGAAATTATTGTATTCTAAAATATTACTACCAATCACTTTTAGATTAGTTCTGTATATCTACGCACACAGATGCAATTTTCCTAGACCTCTGAAAACAAACAGGCTCATTGGTCTCTTTTGGTGTCCACACAATAGGCAAGATAGGTTTACAATAGTGTTTAAATGGAACTAGGCATCTACAATCTCCTGACTTCACCACATTCAAAACAAAAGTCAAAGTTCATTTGGCTACCTTGAAATCGCTCCCATAAACCTACTACGGTTCACTGGATCTACACATTTCTCAGAAATGTATCATTTTATAATTTCACCTAAGTGATGATTTGGGGATCCTTTAGAAATGGTTAATGCCTAAGACAATAAACTTTATCAAAAATGAATAATTAAATAAAGTGCTTCTTACATTTCAAAATGATGCTTTTAGACTGTGGTATGTTGTTTTAAAAGTGTGTGCTATTCCTCCCACAAAGGATCCCCAGGCATGAGAGTTGGTTCTTCTCACCTGTCTCAAAAAGCAGCAGCACTATCTTTTGGTAGGCTGACGATAGGCACATTACCCATGCGGATGAGGCTATACTAGAGCTATGGCAAAAGGGGGAAGTAAATTAGAAAAGTGGGAGGCGTGTGGAGGGTTCCTACTATACTCATAGTTATATACAAATATATTAAATATGGTATAAAAATAGTCGACTCTTTTCCTTTGCAATTACTTCACAAGCTCCTTTTAGAATACTCACCCAATCCAAACAAACTTAAAAGGTTCTCTTTCTCCAATCATTATTAAAATGGCAAGTGCCTTTGTGCTGTTTCTTCTCTACCATTTAAAAATTCCAATCAGCTTATTCCTGGCTAGACTCACTCAGCAATATTAATGTCCAGTGTTTATACCTTCCAACAGGACTCCTGTGGGACTAAGAACAGGGCCACAGATAATTAATTGGAAAGGTTATAGACTTGAATGACTTGTACACAAATATTCATCAACAAACTGTCAATCACCAAAGAAATACAAAGAAAAAAGTAAAATGCTATTTGCATTCCAACTTTTAAAAAATTTGCCTCAAAATAGTGGTAACATTTTAAAACTCACTGAGTAATATCTAGCTTAAAAGAAATTTCACCTGCCTGTATTGTACTATTATAAAGAGCCCTTTCTAAGGCTTCTTGAACTAGGGTTCATCTCCCTTTAACTCAATGCCCTTTAAAGAACTGGACTGCTCCAGTGCGCCTAACTTCAAGCAGACTGCTTTAAGGCAATGACCAACAACTACAGCACTTCTGAAGAATTCAAACAACATTTTCACTCTTCTGTACTAAGTATTCTATAACAAACTATTCAAAATCACTGGCATCCTTTTATCACTTGTATATTCCTAAGCCAGATTTTAAGTGACAAAACAGAGCATAGCACTTTTCAACTCTTGCCTCAATATAGGAATGGAGTTTGGAGACTGAACTGTTGTATTTACTTACGTGCTACTCCCATCCCCACATTTACTTGTCCTCCAGTATTTTCCACTCAGAAAATGGAGTACTTTTAAGTGTCTAGGTTCTGGTTTGATACCACTCTTGGCAGTAAATTTACTAATCCTTGCAGTCTCACTTGTATTTGTTAAACAATACTGACTCACCCAATGCCCCAGCTGTCCAAAGCAAGATACCCAACTGCAGAGTAGCTAGCATTTTCTTTAACTCCAACAGTTTCTTACCTAAATAAGCTCAACAGTTTCTTACCTAAAAAGTGCCACCAAGAATAAAATGTTTTTAAGAATAAAACTGAATACCTGTGAGAGTAAAAGCACAGGGAAGGTAAGATTTTTAAGAAGCTGAAAGGTGTTCCTATTTGGTATCTTAAGATTTAGATTTGGAAGTTTAATTAATAACTTTGGCTACAGAAATGAAGAATAGGCAATTGCTGAATCTGCATCTGAACGCTCAAGTCTTAGTGGAGGGGGCAGGGCCAGCTTTGCAACCCAAATTCAGGAGTAGCAAAAGGAAAACAAAGGTAAAGAAGGAGCTAAAAGGTAGCTGGTGCTTACTAGCTCTTCTAACAATGCTTCGTAATGATAGCAAAGGAAAAGCAGCTTGCTGCTTTTTAAAATTTAGCCAACTGTCAATTCCAAGCAGGAAAGAAATGAACTGTGAAGAACAACAGGAATTATAAAGGAAAAGTCAGTTTAACTTTCTTTCCCAAATATTTGTGAAGATGAAAAATACCTGAAGGGGCTGGAGTAGGAGGATGTGAGTAAGCATTTACAGGTTTATCTGGTGGCTTGTTTTATGTGTTGCTTCTGTTAACCTAAGTACACAGTTCTAACAGTTCACCATCTTTATTTAAAGTATGGTACTTACAGGATAAGCCTAAATATAACCCGTCTCCATATCTTTTGTTAGCTAAATCCATATCACTAGGTATTGCCAATAAATAAATGAGGCACAACTCAGATATATATGGAATGGCATTTAGGTCAAGAAAGGCAATTTGAAAGGAGAAAAACAATGCTGTTGCCATAATCCACAGCAGCAATTTTTTTCTACATATATGTATGATCAGGTACATACATATTCTGATAACTATTCTTGATATTCATGGGAATGTCAGAAATCTTTTCTGGAAGATCATTTAGCTAGAAGAAGAGCTTCTTGATATGTTAATTATTGACTCGTATCTCGTCACACTTCTTTTGTAGAAGGGTAGGTACTAATTTTCTTTGGTGGTTTTCTTTTTCAACATTAATTTTCTAATTTAATTGTGGTCAGATATAGTTTTCTACAGAAAGATAAAGTGTGTTCCTTCAGGATGATAGCAAAACTAAGGACAGAAATCTTTCTTAAGAACTGACTTAGCATTCCCCTGACCCCTTAATCTAGCAATCTACATTAGGTCATTTTCACTGATCAAAATTTTTTCTGTTTAATAACCTCAACTCTTACACATTTTCTTTTAAGACCAATTTTGATTTATTATGCTTGTTGTTTTCTCCTTCCTCAGTAATAATTTTTTATATTCTAATAAGATATTTTCCATTAATCTTTTGTTCTATAGTTGTAAATTTCATTAGTACCATCAAATCTAAAAAATGCTTTTTTAAACGTATGTAACTTGTATTTGTTGGAACTTATTAACTTTAGAATATGATACTGACGAGTGAAATCATAGTTCATGTTTAGAAAGCATGTGAGTTATAGTATTCTAGTGTTGTAGTGAAGGCAAAGCCAATTCCTACCCCTTTTTTTCTTTGTAGGAATATAAAGATCATATTGAGAAAATATTTAGTGACAATTCTCAAATGACTATTTAGCTTTAAGGGAGGATGCTGATGTATGAAACAATTTGGGGATCACATTAATAACTGTGATAGTGTTAGTTTTTCACCTTTTATTTCTACATTATTTGTGCCTCCACTCCAAAAAACTCATAGCAGTCTTCATAAGAACTTAGGAGAATAATGACACTGAGACCCACATGCTGTTAATTTTGTACTAAGGTTTCAAAACTGCTACTGAAACCAGACAATGAGTTCAAGATGGTGAGTTATCACCTGAATTTAAATCAAGGCACTATGGGTTTTTTTTCCCTCAAATAACCCTGAATCATTTCTGACTAAAAGAAGCATTGAAATTGTGAAGGATAATAAAAAGATTCCAACAAATCCTAAAAGTTAAAATTCCCACCATTGAGAATGTTAAAAAGTGCCTAAAATGTTTTGTGTGCAAATTTTACTTCTACAACTGAAACATTCTTGAAAGTACTTTCAGGCTTATTGAAAACCATTTATACAAATATTTCCAACTATGAACTATATCAAAATATGTGATCAGAACTCCCAACCATCTAATTTAAAGCAGTGCAAATACTATTTTCAAACATAATTGAAAACTAATGAAATGAGGGATATTTCTGAATAACTTGAAAATCCTGCTGTATCAATAATCTAACCTGAAAAAAAAAATCCATTCCCAGCAGCACATTATACCTCACCGAACAAACTGTGACATCACAGCCAAAGTATGAACAAAAGGACCTGTGCCCTGGAAAAGTGAACAGAACACTATCGTGTTGTAAACAAAAGGAAAAACGATGTACCAGTTTGCACATGATGTCAGAATCTAAAGAAATGGACTCATACCTATAAGGAAGAGATAATGCTTTCATGCAGCATACAAAATGTTTTGCTTTCTCTCCTTTTATCCATACATATACGTATTTTTACAGCATCTGTACATAGAGAATTTGAACCTACACATTCTGAAAGTAATTACTGTTCCATCATTATCTGAAAGGGTAATGGGTTGGGGGGCTACCAAATCTACTGGACTGTCTTCATGGCATCATTGAAAGTAAACCCCTGACATGGCAGTGGTGTGTCCTCTATAATACTTGATAACAAGCACAGTACCACTAAAAGTTACTAACATTGTTAGTGCCTTTCTGATTCACTGGAGGTCGTTTCACAGCTGAGCTTCTTAACATTTGGCAAAATATACTCTTTCTGTCAAAAAATATCTGGGCAACTGAAACACTGTCAGAATTGGCTATGTCCCTATGATCATCTCCTGCCAGCTGGTATAATTATATCTGTAGCACTAGGCAGCATTTTTCCTGTAAGCTAATCCAGGAACTAGAACACTCAATACTGCATCTCATGAAACTGCTGGAACTTTTCCTCCTATCCTCAGGTCATCTGAGCAACTCTTTATGGGCCATCCCCTTCTTCCCCTTATGTCAGAGAGGAAGCACGTATGCTACTGTGGTTGAACCTTGGAAGGATCGGTCAGACTGTCAGTCCTATGCCGACTAAGTTGCTGCTGTTGCTGAGACTGGTGTTGCTGGTGATGTGACTGAGGGAAAGTGCTCTGTTGTAGCGGAAATGCAGCAGAGAGGATGAGCTGAGCTGAAGGATTCCCATGGAGCAACCTAGAAGTCTAAAAAACAAATGAATTATGCAACATTGCTTCACCCCCTTTATACTGTCCACATAAGATTTACTCAAGCTGTCCACTGTCCATAGGGACAAAGACCCTTAAATTCTATATAACCCACATCATTTTTGCTAATTTAAAAATCATATTTTGGAAAACGCTTGTAAGGCTTTCCCTCTTTCAAAAGTATGACAGAATTTCATTTTTTAAGAGTCCGCGCTAGAGATTTTATGGTATAGAAAGCAATCTATATCTTCAGACAAGCCACACATATTCTTTGACTTCATGTCCTAAAGACCCAAATCTTAAACAATAAAACTTGAGCATAGCTATGACTATGTAAAACACGAATAGACAATGCCTTTTGCACACAGGTTCACTCAGCTGCTTACAACAGCAAAGTTAAGTGGCCAAGAGCATGACTGTGAGTTCAACTAGGTGTCCCATTTATCAGATGTGTGACTTGGTCAAGCTGTTTACTTCTCTGGGCTTCAGTTTATTCATTTACAAAATAGGAATAAGAGTGCCTACTGCACTGGGTTTTTATAAATATTAAATACTAATATTATTATTTAAGAGCAACCTATAAATGAGGGCAAAGTTGGAGCCTTCAGTCCTGTATGTAGCAGTGTGGTGTAACAAAATAAAAAAGGCACAGGATCTGTAGTCAGAAGCCCAGCATTTAAGATTTGCTCTGCCTTTTATGATAATCTATGTGACCTTGGGCAAGTCTCAATTCTATAAGCCTCAGTTTCTTTCACCAACTTTTTACTTCTGGCATGCTGCTCATTAATCTACAACTCTAGGATACAAAGGAAACTAGCTGAAATAAAGTTAATTTTTTTAAATGAAAGTCCTTCCCCACTGCTGACAATACAACTTGATGCAGGATTTCTAATTTTATTTATTTATTTTTTTTGTCCTTTTTGAGACCGGCTGCACCATGCTCAGCCAGTGAGCGCTGTGAGTGCACCGGCCATCCCTATATAGGATCCGAACCAGCGGCGGGAACGCTGCGGCGCTCCCAGCACTGCACTCTCCCGAGTGTGCCACGGGCTCGGCCCAGGATTCCTAATTTTAAAATGGAGCTGTGGTGGGTGAGTTTTGCAAATGTTTATGAAGGAAACATGCACACAAACAAAAGGACAGATTCTTAAACCTTAAAGACTATTAAGCTTTGCCAAGGACCTTGAGAGTTTTCTTTCTCTCTTTGTTATCAGGAAGTTTGTGTAAGACAAAGGATTCAGGATATTTATGAGCCTTACAAGTTTACAACAGAGGTACATTTTGGAACTAGGTATTATGTAACTAGAAAAGCCAATTTATTTACTATCTACATACAAGTGTACTTATGAAGATGCCTATCATATTTCTTTATGGGTCCAATGTCTTTGAGATGCCTTTTTTCAGGAGAAGTAGGGGAGGAAAGAATATTCATTCCTTTAAGGGCTTTCGTTCCCTTATAGATTTAGAAGATTGAGATCTTAAGACAAGCCCTATCCTTTTTTAAGCTTTTGTTTAATTCTCATCTGGTGTATTTACCCCAAATAATAGTTTAGGCTTGTTCCAAATTCTTGTTATTACTTTATTTATAATAGCTAACCTGGTTATTAATGGCTGTAGTACAGGCTTCACGTCTAAGAGATTGTGAGTATGATTCTCAGAGATATTTGGGCAACTAACCTGTTCTAGTTTTCCACATCACTAAGATAAGGATTATAGTTGGACCAGGATACAAAGAATGATAAAATAAGACTGTATTAATGCCTGAATATACAGTACAATATTGAGTCCCCTAATCACATTTTTTTTTTTTCCTTTTTTTTTTTGTCTTTTTCCGTGTCCGGCAACAGATCGCAACCCTCAGTGTTGCCCCCGTACCGGACCAGGACCGGCAACGGGATCGCAACCCTCGGTGTTGCTCCCACGCCTCGCTCAGCCAGTGAGCAGGAACCGGTCTGTATGTGGGATCCGAACCCTCGGCGGGAGCGCCACCACACTCCCAAGCGGTGCACTATAGCAGTGCGCCACCGGGCCGGCACCCTAATCACATATTTTATATAACTCTGAAATTGATTATATGTGCCTGGCCTAGATGAGGTGGTCTCCAGTACAAATCTAGGCTAGCCTACATTCAAAATTGCTCCAGCCAGGCCAGAAGGAAAGAAGTTAGATTTCCCAGTGAGGATACTGAGTTTCAGAAACTGGTTCTGTTAATTTCTTTGCTGAAGACGACCCTGACCTAGGTGACTTTCTTCTGTATCCTTCAGATAAGTAGATCCCATCTGATATAACCACATAACATCTATGTCTGTATTTTGGTTAATCCCAGTATCTATCACATTTGTTGATATAGTGGTCATACATGACAGCTAGCTATGTGCCTTGAACTATGTTCAGTCATTTACATGCATTTCTTAATCCATGAAATGTGGACTATTCTCACCTCCATTTTATAGGTGAAGTTTAAGGGAGTTTAAGTAACCTGCCAAGGGCCGGCCCGGTGGCGCATTGCGATAGTGCGCCGCTTGGGAAGCGCGGCGGCGCTCCCGCCCGAGGGTTCAGATCCCACATACAGACCGGTTCCCGCTCACTGGCTGAGCAAGGCACGGGAGCAACGCCGAGGGTTGTGATCCCGTTGCCGGTCCCGGTCCGGTACAGGGGCGACACTGAGGGTTGCGACCCGTTGCCGGACACGGAAAAAGACAAAAAAAAAAAGTAACCTGCCAAGGTCACACACTATGTGGTATACCACTGACTCAATCTCAGGGCAGCCTCAATTTAGCCCAAGTTCTTTTTTTTAAAAAAAAGATGACTGGTAAGGGGATCTCAACCCTTGGCTTGGTGTTGTCGGCACCACGCTCAGTCAGTGAGCGAACCAGCCATCCCTATATAAGATCCGAACCCATGGCCTTGGTGTTATCAGCACCACACTCTCCCAAGTGAGCCACAGGCCAGCCCTTAGCCCAAGTTCTTAACTACAGTATACTACACCTCCATCGTACTTCTCCTCTGATGTTAATTTATAACTGAAAAATTATAATAAAACTTAATCCAACAAATAATTTAAGATAATGCTTAAACTAATGAAAAGAAATCCCTCTTGATACCCCTGCCCTGTACAGAGTAGAGTTTGTTGGGCAGCTAGAAAGGAAGAGGAGAAAGAAAGGTATCTTTCCTAAAATTCCCGAAATTCTAGCCATAGAGAGAAAAAATAGGTTCTATATAAAGTGCCTTGATGGGGGAAGGAAGTAGATCACTTACTCTACCCAACAGTTCAGATAACTGGGTATGCCCATGGCTAGGCTAAAAGTCTTCCAAAGATTGAGCAGGGAAGAAAAAAAATAGCTAACCAAGGCAAGCTTTCTTTCTTTGTAGAGATTTAAAATGTACAATAAGCCTTTATGGATTTTTTTCAGATCATTTACAAAATTGTTCATTTAATGCCTAATTTCAGTATATAAAAGTAAATGTGTTTGAGATAGCTTCCCCATGGGGAGAATTACCTGTAAAAATTGCTGTGGTGGTTGGGTCAGCTGAGCCTGAGAAGGTTGCTGAACTGAAGTAAGCTGCTGTTCCTGGGAACTCTGTTGCTGCTGCTGCTGTGTTACTGACAATGTCTGTGACTGTTGCTGTTGTGTGGCAAAAGTAGGATAAGCAGTCACCACCTGACCCATAAGCATAGTACTAGGTACCATGACGGCCCCACATGCAACAGGAGCAGTCACTAATTTGGTCACAAGTTGCTGACCTTGAGAAAATCTGTTAAAGAAAGAAAAGAAGCAGAGTCAAAAGTATAAGATGTACATCATAAAAGCCAGTAGACTGAATACAAATCTAAGATAATACTTAATGGTACTGCCAATTTAGTTTTTCAAAAGCTGTATGTTCCTATTTTGTTTTATATTTTTAAAGATTCCCTTCAGGATATCAGTAAAACAAAAAACATATATGGCAAATCGACACGTGACAAAAATAAAAGTTTCTGGATTTCCACATTTATTCAAAAGAATAAAATTGGACCTTTACCTCACATCATATACAAAAATTAACTCAAAATGGATCAAAGATCTAAACATAAGAGCTAAAACTATAGTACTCTTAGAAGAAAACATAGGGGAAAAGCTTCATGACAATGGAATTGGCAATGATTTCTCAGACCTGACAACAAAAGCACAGGTAACAAAAGAAAAAAAAAAGAAAATGGACATCAAATTACAAATTTTATGCATCAAAGGACACTATTAACAGAGTGAAAAGGCAACCCACAGATAGGACAAAATGTCTGCAAATCATACATCTGATAAGGGGAACAATCAATATATAAAGAACTCCTACAAACCAACAACAATCAACCCATTTAAAAATGGGCAAAGGTCAAACTTCAATACACATTTCTCCAAAGAAGATATACAAATGGTCAATAAGCACATGAAAAAGTGCTCAATATTACTAATCATTAGGAAAATGCAAATCAAAACCACAATGAGAGATTGGCTATTCAGGATGGCTATTATTAGAAAATGACCAGTGCTGGCAAGGATATGGGGAAACCCTTGTGCACTGCTGGTGGTCATGTAAAATGGTGCAGCCACTGGTGCAGCCACTGGTGTAGCCACTGCGAAAACCAGTATACAGTTCCTCAAAAAATTAAACATAGAATTACCATATGAAGCAATTCCACTCCTCAGGACATACCCAAAAGAAATGAAAGCAGGGACTCAAACATATTTGTACACCCATGTTCATAGCAGTATTAATCACAATAACCAAAAGGTGGAAGCAACCCAAGTATCCAATCATGAAGAGATGAGCAAAATGTGGTACATATATACATACAATGGAATATTATTCAGCCTTAAAAGGGAAGGAAATTCTGACACATGCTACAGCACGGATGATGGAGCTTCAGTTTGGGAAGATGAAAAAGTTCTGGTGGTGATAGTTGTACAAAATTATGAATGTATTTAATGACACAACTGTACCCTTAAAATCATTTAAATGGTAAATTTTATGTTATATATATTTTATCACAATAAAAAATTTTAAACCTGTATAGACATATGTACTTTTTTCTTTTATAACATTACTAGGTACTTCAAAGCCACCAATAAGCAGCCGTCCACCACATTCATGTGCACTCACCCTGCACAATCCACTGGCCTACTGAGCTCACAGGTGCCCATGCAGACCTGACAGACAGACTGGTGGTAGCTCCGCCTCCCCCCAGTTGCTCTCCAAAGAGCTGCTGGGCCCTGCTACACTAGTGTACACCAGCTCCCTGACTGACAGCAATCAGGCAGCAGCTTTGCCTCTCCATGGCAGGCTTCTATGTAGCTGCTTGGCCCTGTGGCACCCTGGCAGGCCTGATCTGGGCTCAATAGCTGATCCAGCCACCCTCCACAGAGCTGTCAGGCCCTGCTGTATCTATGCAAGCCTACTCCCCATATCACAGCAGATTAGGCAGTGGTTTCACCTCCTCCAGCAGGCCTCCATACAGCTACCAGGCCCTACTGTGCCCAGGCATGCCAGCTACTGGCCAGACAGTGGCATACACTTCTCTGACAGGCCTTCACAGAGCTGCCTGATCCCCTACCTTGCACCCAGGCACACCTGTTTCCAGCCCATAAGCTGGGCAGGAAGCACACCACTGCCTAGGAGATATGACCTCAGATATGTGTCCACACCTGATCTAATAGCTGGTTCAGGCAATACCTCTCTGCCTCAGTGAGACTATAAAATATCTGATTGTTGGCCCTCTGCACCTGCACACAGCTGGCCCAACAATCAGCCAGGAGTCTCCAACACAGCAAAACAGAGCCAGTGTTGGTACAAATTACCACAATCCAGACCAATGAAGCATTTGCAGATATCATTGAAGAGGATTACAACCAAAGAAATGACACAGAGACTATGCTACCAAGTCTGGACAAAACCAAAGCCAATGCAACATATTCAACAGACATTCCAGGACCCACATACAGGAAAAAGTCATTTCTATGTAATTGACTCCATAAAATTTGGAAAAGCAACTACTCCATTAGATGTGCAGGTATCAAGGTAGGGACTCAAGAAACATGAAAAAGCAAAGAAACATGACACCGACTAAGGAACACAGTAAGTCTCCAGTAATGACAGCAAAGAAAAGGACAATTACAAACTGCCTTTAAAGGAATTTCAAATAACAATCTTAAGGAAACTCAATGAGGTAAAGAGAACACAAGCAATTCAATGAGATCAGGAAAACAATTCATGATCAGAATAGGAAATTTAACAAAGAGATATATATCATAAAAAAACAACCAAACAGAAACCTCGGAGCTGAAGAATTCAATAATGAAATAAAAAATACAATCGAGAGCTTCAACAACAGAATAGATCAAGCAGAAGAGAGAATTTCTAAACTTGGAAAACAGATCTTTTGAAACTGCCCAGTCAGAGGGGAGAAAAAAAAAAAGAAATAAGAATGAAAAAGAATGAAGCAAGCCTATAAGACTTATGCAACACCATTAAGTGAACAACATTCGAATAATAGGTGATCCTGAGGGAGAAGATATGGAGGAAGTCACAGTAATCCTATTTTATGAAATAATAGCTGAAAACTTTCCAAATACTGGGAAAAATATGGACATTCATATTCAGGACACTCAAAGGTCCCCAATTAGACTCAACCCAAAAAGATCCTCTCTGAGATATCTCATAACCAAACTGTCAAAAGTCAAAGTCAAAGAGAGAATTCTAAAAGCTTCAAGAAGAGCATCAAGTCACATATAAGAGAATCCCCATTAGACTACTTGCAGATTTCTCAACAGAAACCTTGCAGGCCAGGAAAGAATGAGATAACATATTCAAAGTGCTGAAAGAAAAAACCTGTCAGCCAAGAATACTTTATCCATCAAAGCCATCCTTCAAAAATTAGGGAGAAATAAAGACCTCTCCAGGCAAGCAAAAGCTGACGGAATTCATCACTACCCAACCAGCCTTACAAGAAATGCTTAACAGAGTGCTCTACAAGTGGAAATGAAAAGGTGATAATTACTATCATGAAAAAGTTCAAAATTCACCTGTAAAGGCAAATTTATAATTCAAACTCAGAACACCCGCATGATATAATGGTTCTATGTAAATTCTTCAATCCTCTAGTATGAAGATTAAAGTCAAAATGGTCAAAAACAACAATAGCTACAATTAGTGGCTAAAGACACACAATAAATACAAACATAAATTCAGGCAAGAAAAATATAATTTGTGTGGAGGGGAAGTCTAAAGTATTTTCATGTGACCAAAGTTAAGTTGCTGTCAGCCTAAAATAGTATAAAATTACAAGATTCTTTATGTTAGCCCCAAGATAACCACAAAAAAAGAAATTACAGCAGATACACAAATGAAAAAGAGAAAGAGAACAAAGCTTAGCACCACAGAAAACCATCAATCCACAGAGGTAAATAACAAGAGAAAAAGGCACTAAGGATCTACAAAATAACCAGAAAACAATTAACAAACTGGCAAGAATAAGTTCTCACATATTAGTAATAAACTTACGTAATGTAAATGATTTAAACTCTCCAATTAAAAGACACAGTCTGGCTGAATGGATAAGAAAACAGACCCAATGATATGCTGCCTACAACAGACTCACCTAACTATTAAAGATAAACACAGACTGAAAATGAGGGCTGGAAAACAATGTCATGCAAATGGAAAGCAAAAGCAAGCAGGAGTAGACATACTTATATCAGATATAATAGACTTTAAATAAAAAACTATAAAAAGAAAGAAGATCATTATATAATGATAAAGGTATTAATTCAATAAGTGGATATGACAATTGTTAACATATGCACCCAACACCAAGCACCCAGATACATAAAGCAAACATTATTAGACCTAAGGGGAAAAATAAACTGCAATTCAATAATAGTAGGGAACTTTAACACCCCTCTTTCAAAAAGGAACAGATTGTCTAGACAGAAAATAAAGAAACATCTGACTTAAACTGTACCATAGGTCAAATGGATCTTACAAACATTTACAGAACATTGAATCCAAGAGCTGAAAAATACACATTCTTCTCAACTGCACATGAAACATTCTCCATGAGAGATCATATGTTAGGCCACTAAACAAGTGCGCACTTTTTTTTTTTTTAAAGATGACCAGTAAGTGGATCTCAACCCTTGACTTGGTGTTGTCAGCACCACGCTCAGCCAGTGAGCGAACTGGCCATCCCTATATGGGATCCGAACCCGGGGCCTTGGTGTTATCAGCACCGCACTCTCCCGAGTGAGCCACGGGCCGGCCCCCAAGTGCGCACATTTTAAAAGACATAGATCATATCAAGTATCTTTTCTGACCACAATGGTATAAAACTAGAAATCAACAAGAAAAACTTTGGAAACTTTACAAATACATGGAAATTAAATACATGCTCCTAAACCACCAATGGGTTAATGAAGAAGTTAAAAGGGAAATTTAAAAATTCCTTGAGAGAAACAAGAATGGAAACACATCATACCAAAACCTATGGGATGTGGCAAAGCAATTCTAAGAGGAAAGTTTACAGCAATAAACGCCTATATGAAAAAAGAAGAAAGACTTCTAATGAACAACCTAACAATGTACCTAAAGGAACTAGAAAAACAATGCAAAACTGTCCAAAGGAAAGAAATAATCAAGCTCAGAGATTATGAAATATAAACTAAAAATACAATTGATGAGCTTGGTGAAACAGAGTTTTTTTTTTTTTAAAAACAAAACTGGGGCCGGCCCGGTGACGCACTGCTACAGTGCGCCGCTTGGGAGCGTGGTGGCGCTCCCGCCAAGGGTTCGGATCCCACATACAGACCGGTTCCCGCTCACTGGCTAAAAAAAAAAAAAAGGAAAAAAAAAAAAAAAAAAAAAAAGACAAAACTGACAAACCTTTACCTAGACTAATGAAGAAAAAAAAAAAAGACTCAAATAAATAAAATCAGAAATTAAAGAGGAGACATTACAACTGATTCCACAGAAATACAAAGGATCATAAGAGACTATTATGGACAAATATATGACAACAAATTTGATAACACAGAAGGAATGGATAAATTCCTGGACGAACACAATTTACTAAGATTAAATTATGAAGAAACAGAAAATATAAACAGACAAATAACAAGTGAGGAAATTGAATCAGTAATACAAAGTCTTCCGTTAAAGAAAAGCCCAGGACCTGATGTCTTCACTGCTGAATTCTACTAAACATTTAAGGAAGAATTAATACAAATTTTATTTAGATTATTTCAAAATTGAGGAGGAGGAAGAGGAAATATTTCCCAACTCATTTTATGAGGCCAGCATTACTCTGATTCCAAAACTGAACAACACAACAACAACAACAACAACAACAACAACAACAACAACAACAACAACAACAACAACAACAACAACAACAACAAAAGAAAATTACAGGCCAATATCCCTGATGAACATAGATGCAAAAATTCTCCACAAGATAACTAGCAAACAGAATCCAACAGCACATTAAAAAGATCATTCACCATGATCAAGTGGGATTTATCACAGGGATGTGAGGATGATTTAACATATGCAAATCAATAAATGTGATACACCACATTAACAGAAAGGACAAAAAGTATATGATGATTTCAACTGATGCAGAAAAACATTTAACAAAATTCAACATACCTTCATGATAATAACTCTTAAACTTGGTACAGAAGGTTTGATATGATAAAAGCAATAAATGAGAAACCCACAGCTAACATCATACTGAATGGGGAAAAGCTGAGAGCTTTTCCTTTTAGATCAGGAACAAGACAAGGATGCCCACTTTCACCACTGCTACTCAACATAGTACTGGAAGTCCTAGCCAGAGCAATTAGACAAGAGAAGGAAACAAAAAGTATCCAAACTGGAAAGGAGTAAGTCAAAGTGTCCCTGTTTGCAGATGACATGATCTTATATGTAGAAAACCCTAAAGACGCCACCAAAAAATTGTTGAAACTAATAAACAAACTCAGTAAAGGTGCAGGATGCAAAATCAACATACAAAAGTCAGTAGGATTTTTACATACTAATAACAAACTATTTGAAAAATAAATCAAGAAAACAATTCCTTTTACAGTAATTACAAAAAAAAAAAAAAAACAATTCCTTTTACAGAAATTAAAAAAAAAAAAAAACAATTCCTTTTACAGAAATTAAAAAAAAAAAAAAACAATTCCTTTTACAGAAATTAAAAAAAAAAAAAAAAGATACCTAGGAATAAGGAGATAAAAGACCTCTACAATGAAAACTATAAAACTCTGAAGACACTGAAGAAGACATAAATACATGGAAAGATATCCCAGTTCATGCATTGGAAATATTAATATTGTTAAAATGGCTATTCTACCCAAAGTTATCAACACATTTAATGCAATTCCTATCAAAATACCAATGACATTCTTCACTGAAATAGAAAAAACAATCCTAAAATTCATATGGAACCAAAAAAAGATCCCAAATAGCCAAAGCAATCTAAGAAAAATGAACAAAGCCGGAGGTATCACACTACCTGACTTCAAATTATACTACAAAGCTGTAGTAGCCAAAACTGCATGGTACTGGCATAAAAACAGACACATAGAACAATGGAACAGAATAGAGAGCCCAGAAATAAATACATGCACCTACAGCCTACTGAACTTTGACAAAAGTGGCAAGAATACATATTGGGGAAGACAGTCTCATCAGTAAATGTTGCTGGGAAAACTGTATATCCACATGCAGAAGAATAACACTAGACCTCTCCCTCTCACCATATACAAAGATCAACTTGAAATGGATTAATGATTTAAATGTAATACCCAAAACTATGAAACTACTAAAAGAAAGCATAGGGAAAACAATCCACAACATAGGGCTGGGCAAAGATTTTCTGAATAAGACATCAAAAGCACAAGCAATAAAAATAAAAATAGACAAGTAGTATTACATCAAATTAACATGCTTTTACACATCAACCTATAGAATGGTAGAAAATAACTGCAAACTATACATCTGACAAGGGATTAATATCAAAAAATATAACAAACTTAACCAACTCAACAGCAAAAAGTCAAAATAACCCAATTGAGAAACTGGCAAAGGAATCTTAATAGATATTTCTTGAAAGAAGACATACAAATGACTGAAAGGCATATGAAAAAATTCTCAACATCACTAATCATCAGGGAAATGCAAATCAAAACAATAATGAGATACTACATTACTCCAGTTATAATGGCTATCATCAAAAAGACAAAAGAAAACAAGTGTTGACAAAGATGTGGAGAAAAGGGAACATTTGCATGCTGTTGGTGGGAGTATAAACTGTACAGCCATTATGGAAAATAGTATGGAGGATCCCCCAAAAATCAAAAATAGAACTATCATATGATCTAGCGATTGCTAGATTGCTACTAGGTATTGCTACTGGGTATATACCCAAAGAAAATGGAATCAGTATGCTGAAGAGACATCTGCACTCCCATGTGTACTACAGCACAATTTACAACAGCCAAGACATGGAGTCAACCTAAATATCCAAGAATGGATGAATGGATTAAAAAAAAATGAGGTATATACACGTATATTAGAACAGTGATTACCAGAGATTGAGGAGAGGATGGGTTAAGGGAACACATGGACAAGTTGACCAACAGGTACAAAATTCCTATCAGATAGGAGGAGTAAGTTCTGGTATTCTACTACACAGTAGGGTGACTATGGTTAACAGTTAAGTTTTGTATATCACATAACAGCTAGAGGAGAGGCTTTTTTTTTTTAATGTTTTCGCCACAAAGAAATGATAAATGCATGAGGTGATGAATACATTAACTACTCTGACCCCATCAATGTACAACATATATATGGATCAAAACATTAGACTGTACCCTATAAGTATGTACAATTACAATGTGTCAATAAAAATAAATTAATAAAAAAATAAGCCATAAATGGCTGTTTTCCTAGAATAATGAATAAAAGCTTGGTGTAGTATATGTTTCAGCACTTGAGATTTGAAATCAGACACCCAGGTTTTAGTTCAGAGCCCCCTCCTCACTTCCTTAACTAGCTATACACCCTTGACCAGATTACTAAAAACCCACTTCTTTATTATCTGAAAAATATAAGACCCTAATATACATTTTTTAAAGAATAAGAATTAGAAGAGATAATATATTTTGAGCACTTGATAAACTTAAGAAAGGTAAGCCACCCTAACCTTGTTACTACATGAAAACTCTCTAGCGTCTGTATTGAGAAGACAGTTTCACAGTGGCACAACGCCTATCATAAACCTTGTATAACAGTGTGCTGTAGAATCTGGATTCTATAATATTTAGTAGCACATTTTTGCAAAAGAAATAAGATTTGTTGTTACTCTTTTATTATAAAGTCTTTAAACAATGGATACATTCTATGTTTTTATTTCTAACTTAAGAACTGGCTGTAGTTAGCAACAAACTAAAAACATGTTTTTAAAAATCAAATTACTGTTTTTAATCAATTTACAACTTTGAAAATGGCAAATGAAATACGACAACTACCTTATCTGTCGGTCCTGAGTGAATGTAGTGACTGCAGCACTCTGGGTACTGTTTTGTGGCATACTAGATGGAATCTGGACCATACTTCCGGCTGCAGGCTGAGAAATCACCATGGTGTTATACAGTGGGGCTGTAAGAGTACTCTGTGTCTGACTGGGAAGAGATGTTTGCTGATTGTGCCCACTCAGTACATTTTGTTGACTCTGTTAGAAAAGAGAAGATTTTACAGATGGATTAACTGAAAAAAGTTATTTGGGAAGTATGCTTCTACTACTCATTGTTCTAACAATTGTTGACATACCAGAAAAAGAAGTGGAAGGATGTATTACTCTGGGAGAAATCTAACCTCAAAGGAATGACTTACAGCAATTCAGAATGAATTAGTCTTGAATACTTTGCTAGAAGGTAAGATATGACTTTAGGAAAAAAGTGTGATCTTAAAATATAAATGAAGAACTTCTGTTAAATGCCCAAAGTGAGTGACTAATTATTAGACATTTTCATATTTTTCATTTAGAGCCTTGGGATTTATAGTCACAATTGTATAGTAATTATCAAAATTTTCTGGAATATTGATTAAGCCATCACTGTACTCCTAACAGTCTCTTCTATACATATGGTCTCATCTTTCCTGGTCAGCCTCTTTTGCAAGTCAAACCTTTTTAACATACAGAAGTAGTCTATAAATGACAAGAACCCGGTATAAATATTAGACTAGATCCTTAAACAGATTGTGAAATTTTTTAAAAGTCAAAATATTGAAAATATTTAACACCAACATAATTTTACACAAAACAATTTAATGTTCCCTCTCAATAGTATACTTTCTAATTACTATTAATTTTAAAATATGGTATTTTATAAGATAGAGCTTTATTTTTTTTTCAGCAATAGCATACATTTCAGTCACTGTACACTCCATAGCCCACTGTACTCGACAACATTACCTGAGTTGATGCACTTTGTAAAGTCTGCTGTTGTATCATGTGCTGAGTTGTGCCAATATGTCCAGTATTCATTCCACTTTGAATCTGGTTAGCAGGAACAACCTGGCCTTGCATATTTATAGATGTAAGTTGCTGGACGTTAGACGAATTTCCAGAAGAAAGTTGAACAGAACCAAAATTCAATCCAGGATTTGACTGCTGCAAAAACATCTTTAAAAATAAAGATTACATTAAAATGAGCTTTGTAGATAAAAAAAAAAAAAAAAAAAAAAAAAAAAAAAAAAAAAAAAAAAAAAAAAAAAAAAAAAAAAGAATGAGATCATTAAAAGAAAGCAAGCAAAATCAAGCTACAAATTAAGTTTAAAAAGCAAGAATCAAGTTGACTAAGTCATTCTGAATGAACAATTAGCAATCAGTAATTACTGAATAAAACATGAAGCTTCATACTCATTCTTCTAGTCATCCTAATGTTATCATGCTCCCAATTGTCAGTAAAAGTGTAACTCAGTGCTACCCAAAGGCCTGTGGATTGGCAGCTCTGTTATCACGTGTCATTTATAATTTATGATGTTAGATAGAAGTAATTTTCACTTAAAGTACCCTTCTACCAAAGTCCTTAGTCTCTTAGAGTGGTTCTGCCAATTGGTCAAATAAGACTAATCTGAATCATACCTAATGGTATCTTATTAAAACGATTACTGATTATTCACTTATAAATTCTGTACATAAATGTGCTTAAAAGTTTATGTAAAATATAGTTTTTATATTATGGATTAAACTTATAAAAGTTTGAACTGCTAAAATGGCTCCATTAATTTGGAGAAACAAGGATGTTGATGGAAATACCCTTAGGGAAGAATAATAAATTATCTTTAGAGACTTTAAGTATAATCATATTAAGTAGGTAACCAATGGGTATTTATTGAATTGAACTGATGAAAGTATAATCATATTAAGTAGGTAACCAATGGGTATTTATTGAATTGAACTGATGAAATTTATCTCCTGAAACTCACCTTTAGTTAAGAAAAGTCAATTTACCTAGAAAAACAAAATGTGAATGGATGCTTTGTTTGTATTCAAATATAACAATAACTTACCTGCAGCCCTTGACCATGGACCATTTGAAGTTGTTCTTGAATTTTTCTTAGTTCTTCTTGTTGCCGATGAATATTTGCCTCTATCATCCTTGTCCGCTGCTCCAATTGGTCTTTCAGATGTTGCATGGCTCCTAATTGAGCTGAAAACTGAAACTGAAGTACCATGTATGGAAAAAGTACAACATATTTTAGAATTACTTACTCTTCAAAATTGTGCAATGTGAAAAGTAAGCAGTATTTCATGAGTCAAGAATATTAGGCCAGTTATCAATGTGTTCCCTCTCAGCTCTGAATCTACCCATCTTTGCTCAGCTTTATGATTTTGAAGCTGGATGTTAAAAATATTTCTCCTTTGCCAGCGGGCAGAGTTAGCCATACCAAGTATATGGTGCTAGAGGAATACTACAAAGGAAAGTGCTTCTCTTCCTGGTTCTAGTGCTTTTTCTTTTTGCTCCTATGCCAGGGGTGCAACTTTCTAGTGAGTCTCATCAGCTCCCCAACAGGCAGCTTTCCAGCAAGTCTCAATGACATCCTGAGGGGCAGATTCCCAGCAAATTTTATCAGTACCACAGCAGGTGGCTTCCTGCTCTCCAGACTTAGTTTGTGGCATGTCAGTCAACTTCTCTGTCACCTAGTGGCTATTGCCACACCTGCCCCAATGAGATCTGAATCTCAGCCCGTTGGGGAGGAGGAGTTTAGGAGGCTGGGGACATCTTCCAAGTTTGTTCCTTCCTTGAGTACTCTCCCTTTGACTGACAATTAGTGGATGCTCTCAACATCTGCTATTCATATATTCTTTAGATTCTCTTTACTTCTTTTAGGAGTTACTCCCTATTATCAGTTAATAATTTTTAAAATTTTATCCCTGTTCAAATTTCTGCTCTGCTTCTGACTGGATCTTGACTGATTACAAGTACACCCTAGAGTTAGAGCACCAAGTTCATATTGTGGCTCAACCACTTACTAGAACAAGTTATTTAACTTCTTAGCTTCATTTATACCCTTTAGCAAATGAAAAAGTAGCATGCACCTGGAGTTAACTCATATCAAATTCTGTCATCCCTAGAATGTCCCCATGTGTATATCAGTAGAATTATCCAAAGTTACAAACAACTAGCAGATAACCAACAATAATAGTTTCACTTATATTTTCAACTAAAATTGTCCTCAGACAATTTTAAAGCATTGGCTTTCAAAGACTAAGCAATTATGAATGAATGAATGCATACATGAATAAAAACATAAGGTTTTTCAATCTTACTTATTTCTCTATGTTTCGCCTGAGTCATAAGCAGCTCCTATTTTCTTTTTTTTTTTTTTTTCCTTTTTTTGTCTTTTTTCGTGACCGGCAACGGATCGCAACCCTCAGTGTCGCGCCCGTAGCGGACCGGGACCGGCAACGGGATCGCAACCCTCAGTGTGGTGCCCGTACCTCGCTCAGCCAGTGAGCGGCCGGTCTGTATGTGGGATCCGAACCCTCGGCGGGAGCGCCACCGCGCTTCCCAAGCGGCGCACTGTAGCAGTGCGCCACCAGGCCGGCCCAGCAGCTCCTATTTTCTACTCCTTGTAATTTAGCCACATTAGGTGATTCATCTTTTAAGTCCACACAGGCTTATTTAATTATTTCCATGAATATTCAGTACATGAGACAGTATAAGGGCAGAAAGAATTTCACTTTATTAGAAATCTGTCTTAAAATATTCTCCTATAGTGAACTGCATCTAAAAGTGAGAAATGCCCCCCAAAAGCTTTTTTATTCTATCTTCAAAATTTTGTATTAAGATACTGAATATTACTTTCCAAAGCACACAACTTTGACTTCTGAAGTTGACAAGAACCAGATCATATATTAAATTACACTAGATTTAAGAAAATACTACAAATTTAGTACCTCAACTCCCTCATGCCTTTTTAAAAAAATATTAGTTCAAATGTTATGTTTACATGATACAAATATATTTTATTACAACTAAAGTTATTTGCACCCTTGACTAAATATTACATTGTCACCATTTAAAGAATTTCTGTTAAGTACAAATAAAAAAATAAAAACAAATACAGAAGGCAGGGTAATAGGAACTAAAACCACAGAACTAAGAGGCAAAGTATTTGGATTTTTAGTTAACAAAATGTGAGATTTGAATACTTACTAACATTTTTGATATAGAACATATTATTTATTTCATGAAAATATCCCTATAAAATGCTAAGAAATGCTTAGTTTCCTGAGATTAAAGAACTAATAATATTGAAAGAAGAGTTGACTTTTGAACAACATGGGTTTGAAATGTGTGAGTCCGCTTATATGCAGATTTTTTTCAGCCAACTGTGGACAGAAAATACGTTATTCACAGGATGTGGAACCTACGTATACAAAGAACTGACTTTTTATATCTATGGGTTCCCGCAAGACTTATTGCAGGACTTGAGAATCCGTGGATGTTGGTATATGCGGTGGGTCCTAGAACCAATCTCCTGCAGATACGGAAGGATGACTGTATATCTAAATATTCACATAAAAATTCTGTTAATACTTCAAAATAAATAGGATTTGAGGACTCAATGCTATTTAAAACTGCTGCAACTAAATATAATATTTAATAATACAGTGCTATTATAAAGACCTTACATGACAGTATGTTGCTAGAAATCAAGATTATAAAGTTTGGGTAGTTTAGAGGATTGCCAATATATTTGTGCATTTATCATATCATAAGTTTTATATATATACTTATATATAAAAAAAACTATATATAACTAGTCATATATATAGTTATATATACATAATTTAAATAATAACCATATAAGATAGAGTTTTTTTTAAATATTGTTTTTACCTACTGCTATCATTACTTGAAATCAAGATTTTGCTAAGTCAAGATGTATTTAATCCCAAACAAAATAGAAAATTTTATATTTATTACTACTCAGTAGTATTTTCAATGTATTTGAAACATTGAATGAGTGCAGACATAAATTACAAGTTGGGAAGTTATGATCAAGAGTAACATAGTGTCACTTATGGAATTTACTCTCCTTTGTCTTGCTAATTTCTATATTTAGGCCTCCTTTCAGACTCAGGCTGGATAACAAATTTTCCTAGAAAGTTTTCCTTCATTTTCTCAGGCTACATTTAGGGTCATGCAATAAGCTCATACATAAGCCTATATATTTTGAGCATAGACTATATAACATGGTATTGTTGTTAATATATGTTATATATTTGTATTGTTAGTACCTGCAATATCTGTTACATACAAGGAACTCAATAAATATGCCATATATGAACAAATGAATAAATATATGAATAAAGTTACTCCATTCTTCAAATATTCATAGGAAGAACAAAATAAACAGCTACATTTCATCTTTAACATCTTTATGTCTATACTATTTCTTAATGAGGGGGAGGGGAACATTACAGCATATTAAGAAGGACAATTCTTTGTCGTGCAAGACTGTCATGCATCCTAAAAGACATTTAGCATCCCTGGCCTCTGCCCACTAAGGGCCAATGGTATCCCACAATCATAACAATCAAAAATGTCCCCAGATATTCTAAATGGCCCCAGTTGAGATTCACTGCATTTATATTTTGAAAAACTTTATTAGCTTAAAAGCAATTTATCATTTTAAAATACTCAACTGAAACAAACAAACAAAAAAATACCTGGGACATGCCTTGTGGAATTGGTAAATTTGTAGTTTGAGACATCACTGGCTGTGTTAATGATGAACCAACAGACTGGGAATTTATGGACTAGAAGCAAAATAAAAAATAACACAGAAGTGACACTCAATCCCATACATAAGTACTTCCACCAGAAATATCAACATGATATGTCTAGCACTGAACTTACAATTTGCCTCAAACTCTTGTTAGTTGAGTACAGGTATGTCCTTCCCCTTCACTCTGGAAAGGTCTGTTCCCTATTTATCTTTTATCTTCCAAGGCCCTTGCTACACAGTACCTTGCACGAGCTTTCAATAAAAGTTGGCTGACTTAAATGAAGGCAATTGGCATTTGAACTTAGATATAGAATGACTCTCAATTATTAGCTTTTCACAACTGAAAAAAAATCTAATGTTTTACCTGAAATTGTTAAAAGGAATTATATATGTGGCTTCACACAAATAAAGACCTTGACTGTCATATATTAACAGTTATTTTGATCTTTATAGAAAGATAATAAATTTCTGAAGATTTAGATAATTTTCCCCTTTTAATAAAACTTTATTCAGAAGAATATTAACTAAAGAGATTACCTGACTACTAAATGATGACCTCCTTTGTGCCATCTTTTCATGAGCTGGTAAATGCTGTCTGGGAGGAGTGCTAGTATCCACTGGAATCTTTGTTGGTGTTGCTAAAGTTAGTCAACAAAAAGAAAATAGTATTAGTACTTTATAAAAAAGAATTTTCTAATATTAATCTCAAAATGCATTTCAGTGAATAAAAATGGTTTTTGAGCTATTTTTCTAAATCATTCAATAAAAATGAAGTACATGACAATAAGATGATTCACTATAATTCCTTCCATCTTTTTTTAAGGACCAAAAAAAACATTTGAAATAGAAAAACTTTAAACGTAAAAATAGTTACTAATTTAATGACAACTATGCAAGTCTTCCTAAAGATAAGAAACTAAAAAAACTTTCAAAAAGCCAACATTTCTCCAAAAAAAGACACACAAGTGGCTAATAAGCATATGAAAAGATGCTCAACATCATTAATCATTAGGGAAATGCAAATGAAAACCACAATGAGGTACCACATTACACCCACTAGCATGGATATTATTGAGAGAAAAAAAAAATCAAAAAACAGAAAATAACCAGTGTTGGCAACAACGTAGAGAAACTGGAATCCTTGTGCACTGCTGATGGGAATGTAAAAGTGGTACAGCCACTATAGAAAACAATATAACAGTTACTCAAAAAACTAAACAGAAAATTATTATATGATCCAGCAATTTCAATTCTGGGTGCAGGCATACGTTGAAGATACTACAGGTTCACTTCTAGACCATGGCAATAAAGCAAATATCCCAATAAAGCAAGTCACATAAATTTTTTGGTTTCCCAGTGCATATAAATGTTTATACTATACTGTAGTCTATTAAGTGTGTAATAGCATTATGTCTAAAAAAACCAATGTACATACCTTAATTAAAAATACCATATTGCTAAAAAATGCTAACGATCATCTGAGCCTTTGGTGAGTCATAATTTTTTGCTACTAGAGGATGTTGCCTCAATGTTGATGGCTGCTGACTGATCAGGGAGGTGGTTGCTGAAGTTTGGTGTGGCTGTGGCAATTTCTTAAAATAAGACAACAATGAAGTTTGCCATATTGATCAACTCTTCCTTTCATGAAAGATTTCTCTGTAGCTTGTGATGTTGACAGCATTTTACCCACATTAGAACTTCTTTCAAAATTGGAGTTGGTCCTCTCAAACCTTGCTGCTGCTTTACCAACTAAGTTAATACAATATTCTAAATCCTTTGTCACCTCATTAATTTCACAGCATCTTTACAAGGAATAGATTCCATCTCAAGAAATCACTTTCTTTGCTCATTCATAAGAAGCAACTCCTCATCTGTTTGAGTTTTATCATGAGATCAAAGCAATTCAGTCACATCTTTAGGCTCCACTCCTAATTCTAGCTCTCTTGCTATTTCTACCACATCTGCAGTTACTTCCTCCACTAAAGTCTTAAACCCCTCAAAGTCATCCATGAGGTTTGAAATCAACTGCTTCCAAATTCCTGTTACTTTTGGTATTTTCAACTCCCATGAATTACAAATGTTCTTAATGGCATCTAAAATGGTAAATGTTTTTCAGAAGGTTTTCAATTTACGTTCTTCAGATCCATCAGACGAATCATAGCTTATGACAGCTATAGCCTTATGAAATGTATTTCTTAAATAATAAGACTTGAAAGTCAAAATTACTCCTTGATCCATGGGCTGCAGAACAGATGTTGTGTTAGCAAGCATGAAAACATTAGTCTCCTGCACATCTTCATCAGAGCTCTTGGGTGAGCAGGTACATTGTCAATGAGCAGTAATTTTTTTGATAAGAATCTTTTTTTCTGGGCAATTGGTTTCAACAGTGGGTTTAAAATATTCAGTAAACCATGCTGTAAATACACTCAGGGTTTGTTATTCCATTTACAGAGCAGAGGTGGAGTAGATTTAGCACAATTCTTAAGGGTCCTGTGATTTTTGGAATGGTAAATGAGCACTGGCTACAACTTAAAGTAACCAACCAGATGCATAAGCCCCTAACAAGAGAGTCCTTTGAAGCCAGGCACTGACTTCTCCTCTCTAGCTATCAAAGTCCTAGATGGCATCTTCTTCCAATTAAGGCTGTTTTGTCTATGTTGAAAACCTGTTATTTATGTAGCCACTTTCATCAGTGATCTTAGCTAGACCTTCTGGATAAGTTGCTACAGCTTCTACATCAGCACTTGCTGCTTCACTTTTTGCTTTTATGTTATGGAGATGGCTTCTTTCCTCCAACCTCATGAGTCAACCTCTGCTAGCTTTAAACTTTTCTTCTGCAGCTTCCTCACCTCTTTTAGCCTTCAGAAGAGAGTTAGGGACTTGCTCTGGAGTAGGCTTTGGCTTAAGGGGTTGCTGTGGCTGGTTTGATCTTCTACCCAGACCACTAAAACTTTCTCTGTATCAGCAATACGGCTGTTTTGTTATTTTATCATTCTTGACTTCATTTAATTTCCTTCAGGAACTTTTCTTAATGAGTTCATTTAATTTCTTTCAAGAACTTTTCTTTTGCGTTCATAACTTGGCTGACTGGTTAGTGCAAGAGGTGTAGCTTTTGGCCTGTCTCAGCTTTCAACATGACTTCCTCACTAAGCTTAATCATTTCTAGCTTTTGATTTAAAGTGAGAGATGTGTGACTCTTCCTTTCACTTGAACACTTAGAAACCATTGTGGGATTATTAACTGACTTAATTTCAATATTATTGTGTCTCAGGGAATAGGGAGGCCAGAGGAGAGGGAGAGAGACAGAAGAACAGCTGGTTGGTGGAGCAGTCAGAACACACACGTTTATCAATTAAGTTCGCATCTTTTATGGGTGTGGTTCATGGCATCCCAAAACAATTATAATAGGAACATCAAAGATCTCTGATCACATATCACCGTAACAGATATAATGAATTACCAAACTGTGACAGAGAGACATGAGTGAGCACATGCTGTTGGAAAAATGGCACCAATGGACTTGCTCAATGCAAGGTGGCCACAAATCTTCAATTTGTAAAACATGTAATATCTGTGACATGCAAAAGAGCAAAATATAATAAAAGGAAGTATGCCTGCATATTCTCAAAAGAAATGAAAGTAGGAACTCAAACAGATACCTGTACACCCATGTTCACAGCAGCATTACTCACAATAGCCAAAAGGTCAAAGCAAACCAAGTATCCATTGACAGATGAACGGATACACAAAATGTGATATATCCATACAATGGGATATTATTCAGCATTAAAAAGGAAAGAAATTCTGATACATGTTACAACATGTATGAACACTGAGAACATTATACTAAGTGAAATAAGCCAGTCACAAAAGGACAAATACTATATGATTCCACTTAAAAGTGGTACTTAGAGTAGCCAAATTCATAGAGACACCCAGTAGAATGATGGCTGAAAAGGACAACCACCGAAGGGGAAAAGGGGAATGAGGAGTTGTTTAATGGGTATGGAGTTTCAGTTTGGAAAGATGAAAAAGTTCTGGTAGTGATGGTTGTAGAAAAGTGTGAATGTACTTAATGACACTAGACTGTACCCTTAAAATCATTAAAATGGGAAATGTTACATTATGTGTATTTTACCACACTAAAAAAAAAGTGTAGAAGAGCCAAAGGCAGCCCTCTCTATCTGGAAGCAGGAAAGAGAGCAATGCCCAGGGTCCTAGGAAGGAGCTGAGGGCAGCCCCCTCTGCCCAGAAGCAAGCAAAGAGTACAGTGAAAACACTATTTCTATGGGGGGTGGTCCACCATAGCTGCCACAAAAGAGGCTCAATGTCACAGCAGTGGCCACAGCCACCGTGCCAGCAGCCCACCAGACACTCAACTGCACTGACACTGGGAGAGCCACCAGTGGAGACTAGAAAAAGAAGAGGATGTCTCTCAACTTATAGCCCATTCCAGAGTAATAGAAGAAGTAACTGCTCTACCAGATGACGAGACATCAACATAGAGATACTAGAAATACGAAAACACAAGAAAATATGATACCACCAAAAGAATACAGTGATTCTCAAACACCAGATCCTACACAGCAGGAAACCCTTGAAATGACTGAAAAGTAATTCCAAGCAACAATCTTAAGGAAACTCAGTGAGATATCAGAAGACTCAATTAACATAATGAATTGAGAAAAAGAAAATCCAGGATATGAAGGAGGAAATTTACAAAGAGATTAACACCTTAAAAAAGAATGTAGCAGAACTCCTGGAACTGAAAGATTCACTCAACAAAATAAAAAACATAACTGAAAGTTTAAGCAGCAGGCTAGAACAAGCAGAAGAAAGAATTTTTGATCTTGAAGATAGTCTTTTTGAAATAACCCTGGCAGGGAAACAAAAAGGACAAAAGAATTTTTTTAAATGAAGAAAATCTAAAAGAGCTAGCAGATAACCTTAAGCACACAAACATCCAAACCACAAGTGTTCCAGAAGAGGAGGAGAAAGGAAAAGGCAAGGAAAACCTATTCAATGAAATGATAATGGAAGACTTTCCAGGTACAGGGAGAGACATGGACATTCAGATCCAGGAGGCTCAAAGATCCCCAAACAGATTCAACCCAAAAAGATCCTCTCCAAGACAAACTGGTGAAGCTCAAAGACAAAGAGAGAATCTTAAAAGAAGCAAGAGAAAAGCAGTATGTCATCTACAAGGGAGCCCCTATCAGACTAACAGTGGACTTCTCAACAGAAACTCTACAGGTCAGAGGAAAATGGGATGATATATTCAAAATACTAAGAGTAAAAAAAAAATGCCAGCCAAGAATACTATACCCAGCAAGCCTAGCCTTCAGAAATGAGGGAAAACTAGTGTATTTTCCAGACAAACAAAACTGTGAGAGTTCACCACCACATGACCAGCCCCTACAAGAAATCCTCAAGGAAGTTCTGCATCTGGAACCTGAAAAATGATAATCACTACCATGAATACACAAGAAAGAACAAACCCACTGGTGGAACAAAAATGCAAATGAGAAAGAGAAAGAAACTAAATCTTACCACCACAACAAACCATAATGACAGTGTAATAATGTCCCTGCTTTATTTCTGATTTTAGTAGCTTTGGTCTTCTCTCTTTTTTTCTTGGTCATTCTAGATAAAGACTTGCAAATTTTGTCGATCTTTTTAAAGAATCAACTTCTGGTTTTGTTGATTTACTCTATTGTTTTTTTCCCCCTATTTCATATGTTTCTGTTGTAATCTTTGTTCTTTCCTACTTATATAGGCTTTTGGTTTAGTTTGCTCTTCTTTTTCTATATTCCTAAGGTAGAAGTTTACATTACTGATTTGGGATTATTCTTATTTTTAATACAGGTGTTTACAAGTATAAATTTTCCTCTAAGCATGACATAAGCCCTACATACATCCTATAAATTTTGATATGTTGTACTTTGCCTTTTATTTCAAAGCACTCTCTAATTTCCCCATGATTTTTCTTTTTACCCATTGTTTATTTAGGAGAGTGTTGTTTAATTTCCACACGTTTGTGAATTTTCTAATTTTCCTTCTGTTATTGTGATCAGAGAACATATTTTCCATGATCTTAGTGTTTTTAAATGTGTTAAGACTTGTTTTGTGGCCAAACATAAAAATAAATAAATAAGTAAACAAATAAACCCAAGTCTTAACTAGGAAAAAAAAAGAATCCACTTTATAGATTTACATTTTATTACAAGATAGGTCTTTGATATCAATAAAAAATAAATAAAAATAAAATAAATAAAAAAGGGTAAATAAATAATAGAATAAAGATGACACTTTAGTTCATATAAAAGATAATGTAGCACCTTTGGAACTCAGTATTTGACTACTCAAAATCTTCTTCACTCCAATTCTGACCTCTCTCCACAATTTCAATATCCAAAAGGATGAATCATCCAGTCCTATCCTGGCCTCTCAGCTTTCTCATCACCAGTAATCTTTTTCCTAACCCTACCTCAGTCATTCAATCTCTGAACCTTACCATCATCATCAGACACTGTAGTACTTCTCAAAGTACAAATTAAAATGCCACTTTAAACAATCCTTTCCTATTCTTCTGGCTCACTTGCTCAAGGATCCCTTTGAAAACAGTTTTAGACAACCTAAAATGATAATCAACCTCAAATAAACACTCAAAACTAGGCAGCACCATTGTTAAGTTTTTCTGGCACACTCACCTTCCTACTCTTCACAATCATTCCACACTTTTCCCACTGTTCTTAAACCTCTGTCTCCTGCTGAATCTGACAAAGCTGATCATTCTCTCCTCACTAACACACTTTCTTTCCTTGTCTTCCAGGACAACTTAGTTTAGTTTCCTCATTTTATTCCTACCTCATTAGCTATTCCTCCCTGGTCTCCTCTGTGGTTCATTCTTCCTTGTTTCCCTCACCTCTTAATATTAGAGCGCCCTAAGGCTTAGTCCTAGTCATCATCTCTTCTCTATCTATACCATTCCCTTGGTGATCCTGTCAAGATTTATTACTTTGAAATCATCCATACATTAAAGTTTCTCAAAAATATCTCAGATGATCCTAAAGTGGATCATAGCAGTGGTAGTAAAAATGGTGAGAAAACAGACATACTTGGAGTGTATTTTGGAAGTAGGGCTAACTGAACTTACTAAGATTGTATACTGGCATAAGGGGGAAAAAAAAGAAACAGGGATGAACAATCTCCATATTACTTCAGTTTTTATAATGGTCCCCCATCAAGAAACCCTAGACTTTAAGCATTTTTCTCAGAAAATAATTTCTTTTACTAAAATACACTGGGTCCTCTTCTTCTAAACATACAAAGCCCCTGATGGAGTTTGGATGTATCGTCCTCCCGGAACTCATATGGAAATTTGATCCCTAGTGTGGTGGTTTAAGTTATGGGGGCGGATCTCATGAATGGATTAATGCTCTTCCTGGGGGAGGGGGGACTGAGTGAGTTCTCACTCTATTAGTTTCTGCGAGAGCTGGTTGTTTAAAAGACTCTGCACCTCCCCTCTCTCTGTCTCTTGCTTCCTCTCGCCATGTAATCTGCTTGTACCCGCCAGCTGCCTGCCACTTTCCATGGTGAGTAGAAGCAGCCTGAGGCCCACACCAGATGCAACTGTCCCAGAATCATAAGCCAAATAAACCTCTGTTCTTTATAAATTACCCAGTCTCAGGTATTCTGTTATAGCAACACAAACGGACTAATACAGCCCCTTTGGAAAAGTTCTTTCATGTGGGATCCATGAAAGCTGGGGACTTGTGTTATTCACTGCTGTTTTCTCAGCATCTAGAGCCATGCCCGGGACACAGAAGTTACTAAGGTTTGTTGAATAACTGACTAAATGATGTTCCGCATACTGACCCCTGGAATGCTGCCTATTTAACATTTTATATAGAATCTTGACTCTTTTCATTCCACCTATTTTCCGCAGGTTAAAAATACTTGTGGTAGGGGCCGGACCGGTGGCGCACTGGAGAGTGCGCCGCTTGGGAGCGTGGCGGCGCTCCCGCTGAGGGTTCGGATCCCATGTGGAGACCGGTTCCCGCTCACTGGCTGAGCATGGTGCGGGCGCGACACTGAGGGTTGCGATCCCATTACCGGTCAGTAAAAAAAAGACAAAAAAAAAAAAAATACTTGTGGTAGGCAACCTCCAACATGACTCTCAACAATTCCTACTTCCTGGTATTCATGCCCTTATATAATCCCATTGAGTGAAGGATGAACCTATCACATTCTCAAATGCACAGAATAGAGCAAAGTGATGGGATATCGCTTCTGTGATTAGGTTACAAAAGACTGTGACTTCCATCTTGCTGGAATATTCTCTCCCTAAATCTTCTTGTATGATTGCTCTGATGGAGTCACCTAAAAGGAAAATGAGGGTGGCCTCTGGCCAGCAGCCAGCAAGGAACCAAGGCCCTCAGTTCAACTGTCCATGAGGAGCTGAATGGTGCCAACAACCACTGTGTGAGGTAGAAATAGATCCTGCCTCCATTAAACCTTGAGCTGAATGACTGCATCCCCACTGACACCCTGGCTACAGACTCAAGACAGATCCTGAAACAGAGGGTCCTGCTAAACCATGCCTTGATTTTTGTCCCACATAAACTATGAGATAATAAATGTGTGTAGTTTTACATCACCAAGTTTTGGAGTAATTTGCTTTGCATCAATAGATAACTAATACACTATACTTCTACCTGATCTAACAAAAAAAGAAACCAAAATTCAAATTCTGACTTTGATTTTCTGGCCACATGACTTTAGGGGAAGTTTTTCTCCTCCTTGAAACGTCAGTCTCAGTATTTTCAAAGTGGGGATATTATCTACCAGATGAGGATGTCTAAGGAGTAAATAGCATCTCATAATTCACATAAAAATATCATAGGCAAATGATAAATGGTAGTTTTAATCTCTCACCCAACTCTTGCTAAGTGGGAGGACCTTCAATTTCCTTTCAGAAGATGTTAAAATATTAAATTAAAAATAAAAGTAAATAGTAAAGTATAATCATATCCCTGTCACAAGTGAAGTAATAATATAATTTTTCTGGCAATTACTGAGTCTCACCTTTCATTGGGAAGAAATTAAATAATTTTTTAAAAACTATAAGAAACATACTTTGTCAGCAGCTGTCTCAGGAAGAGACTCTTCAATGCCAAGTTCTCGTCGCCTTTCAGCCCTAACTTCTGCATAACTACAAATGGAAAAAAAATCAAATTTTAGTGTTTGGTTGTTTATTTAAAATACTGGAGAATTGCTACAATTCAGTGTTTATTATGTGTCTCACTTGTTCATCACTAACTCTAGACTATTTTCTAAGTACTACACAAACCTAAAATATATCTATAGTGCACTGTCCTAATTCAATTTGCATTTTTCTAAGTATCTCAAAATTTTATATGCTACTATAAATGATCCATAACAACACAGTACTTAAATTAAGAGGAAATAAATAAAGCAAGAGTATGCTTTCCACGCCAATCTTCCTTTTACATAACTGACTATGGTACATAAGTGACAGTTACACTTATCTGCTATAAAACACAAAATTTATGTCAAGCATTATAAACAGAGCATCTCTAATCTGAAAATCTGAAATCCAAAATGCTTGAAAATCTGAAACTTTTTGAGCACTGACATGACACTCAAAGGAAATGCTCATTGGAGCATTTCAGATTTCACATTTTCAGATTAGGGATGCTCAATTAGTATGTATTCTGCAAATATTCCAAAATTCAAAAAAATCCCAAATCCAAAACACTTCTGGTCTCATGCATTTCAGATAAGGGATACACACTCTGTATCTATATAATACCTATATTATATTTCTATACAATGGTTGTATGTAAATTTAATAATGCATTAAGAGGATGTACTAAAAATTGGAAAAAGATCACTTTGTAGTTCACTAACAAGTCATGAATAAAAATTACATTGCCAAAATCATTATAGAATGTTGTTATGATTCAGAAATTCTCTTTAAGAATCATTACCTTACTACAGTGTGAGTACAAACAATAAACTCTGGTCTTGAATTCCACTGATGATAAGTGATATAATAATGAGTTTGAAGCCAAATCCACTGCTGCCCTTTGGTCAGGAACCTATAATAACATGACTTGCCTTTCCCATACTGCATTACTAAAAATAAAAGAGAAAATTATTTTTTCTTTGATCCATATTATTAGTTATAAAGAATCTGTTTTTTAACCAAAAGCTATCATTTACATTTAAATCTACATATACAAATCTTTTACTGGCTTTTCAATATCACATATATCAATTATAAAAAAAATGCTATTTTTTTAAAGCTAGCTTAGGGTCCCAATCAATTATCAGATTTTACACCGTGTCCAACTTATAGCCAGTTATTGCCCACCTTTTAGAGTTTCCAGACACAATAAACTTCCAAATACTCAATAATTCACACTGTTCACTTTCTCCCACCTAGACACACCAAGAGTAACAACAATAAGTAATCACACTTGAGTTTTTTTTCCCCACAGATACTCTGGCAGATACAGCATCTTTGAGGCATTTAATTTTAAACCTTAGCTAACTAAAATCAGAATAACTTCACTGTTTGAAGTAGCTGTTAAGAGCAGTATTTCCTAAAGTATGCTCTATAGATCTTAAGTTTTGAAGTCTTTTAACAAATGTTAAACAAAAAATGGGTTTGTGATTAAATTAATTTGGGGAACTTTTTGTTAAATAGGTTTCTTTAGTCTTCTCAAACCTTAAGTATGCTAATGCATGCAAAGATTCTCTGAGAGAGAGAGAGATTATGAAGCGCTTCCCAGTTTTCCTTAACTATAAAGTTGTTTTCTTAATGGATTAGCATTAAGTGGAACAAACCTTAGGAAATGCTGGTCAGGCATCTCTCTCTCTTTTTCTCTTTCTCTCTCAAGAAGGAGCCAAGGTCTACAAACATTAAATCGCTTATCTGAAGTTACCCAGCTAGTTAACAGATGTGTCAAGTCTTCACTACATCATGGTGCTTAGTGCCTACATCACTTAGTGAATGTTTTATTTTGTGCTGAAATAACTTTACTCTGAAAACTTTCCATATAGTTAATGCCATTATATGAGGGTATTTCAAGAAATTCATGGAAAAACAGAATTAAAAGATAATACGAATCTTTCCATGAATTTTTTGAAGACCCCTCATATAACATGGTTTATTTTCATATAGAGAGGTTTATTAGAGCAGCATAAGATATCATGAAAAGTACTTTACCTAATTAAGCTTTATAGAACACCAAGAAGGTAGGATTTGGGGGGAATATCAGAGAAGCAAATAAAACCTATCATTAAAACAAACTTCATAAACAAAGACTAGCTTTGGGATTGTGGGTGAGTTACTGAGCTTTACTGTGTCTCAATTTACTCACTGTAGTGGATTGAATTATGTCCCCCAAAACTCACTGAAGCTTGAATTGTGTCCCCCAAGTTTTATGTATTAGAAACTTAGCCCCCACTGTAACTGTTAAGAGGGTGGGAAATCCTATTATGGTAATTGAAAGGATTGTAAGACTGTGCAGTAGTGAATGGATTAAAAATGGTGGTCAGGGGCATGGTTCTGAGGGCTTTAAAAGGAGAGAGAGGAAAGTCTGTCTTTCTTTCTCTGCTCTCTCTGCTTCCATCATTTTGCAATGTGAGACCCCTGGGTCACTGACATCAACACAAAATGGACACTGGACTTCCCAGTCTCAGAAACTGTAAGCAATAAATTTTGTTTTCTTTATAAATCACCCAGTTGCAAGTATTTTGTTATAAGCAACAAAATGGACTAATACGTTCATGGTGGTAATACTGGTAGCTACCTTCCAGGACTGTGGTAAAGAATAATGGGGATAATATACATTAAGTGTTTAAAACAGCTCCTGGCACAATGGGACAATAATGCTCTTGCTGCTAACAATAATGAATGCCAGGTAACACCCAGTACTTACTATGAGCTTTCTCAAACAGATTCTCCAAATGTGTACCTACCTCCTGGAAAGATTTATACGACTGGAAATCAAAATTTATAAAATAGTATTCCAATAGTTTAGTATAGTATTGCAATTTTCAAAGGAATCTACTTCTCTTACTCCAGATATAGAGTTTATACACATCAGAACGTGTATTAGATGCCACATTATAAAACTGCACTTACTATTATAAATTGAAATATGTAAAACAAGTTTAATTTAAACTTGATCTATGATTCCTACTAGATTGGTTATATAGAGAGAGTAAAATCTTCCAGTACATTTCAAAAATACAAAAATAATTATAAATTCCATTAACAGAACAGAATTTCTGTTTATAAGATTTTAAAAGTTATTAAAATCTACTTACAGTGCTCATGACATTTTGCCAAATTTTCTAGGTCATCCACATGATAGTAATCATAGCCTGATGTTCCCAGAACTTCAAAAGGCAAATATCCTATTATGGGTGGTGCCCTAAATTACATATAAAACAATCAATATGACTTTTCATAATAAGAAATACTTCAACTAGAAATCAATTTTGGGGGCTTTATTTTTTGAAAAAAAGATAACAGATTTGAAAGTCCTGATTAGAAAAAAAGTTTATCCCTGAAATCCATTAATTTCAAGAATTATGACTATTATCTTTTTATGGAATTTAAAAATGTAATTACCTGTGATCTAGAAATAGAAACTTCCATTCTAAACTATGTCTAGATGTAAATTCTTCATTGGGTTCTTCAACAGTACACATTTCCTACAAATAAATTAATAATTAAAATTTATACTTTCCTATATCTTTAAAAGAATCTTAAATATTGCTAGACATGAAAGTCATTATTAGATAACTTTTCCCTAACCCAATTTTTAACATGTTTTAATTTTCTAGTACTAAAGAATGTGGCAACAAATAACTCTCAGATGCAGGCCTCTGGGTGAGTACTTCTCAATCTACATATTATCCATTCACTCACATGCCTATAAACACTAATTCTGAATTCAGACTCTCTCCTGAATTAAAGCTTCATTTTTATAACTGTTTGGATGTCCTTACACATCTCAAACTCAGTATGTCCTAAAATGAACAAATTGCCTTACTTCTCAAACCCAGTTACACAATTTGCCATCTCATTCATGGACACATACCTGTGTAATGGTACAGTCCAGAAATCTGATAGTCACAACACACTCTTGTTTTTACCTTTCATCATTTACGTGGCCACTAATAAACCCTTCCAATTTCACCTTCTAAATATTTAAAAAACCTATCCCATTCCATCCATCTTCAGTGCCTTAGTTTAGACCCCTGTCAACATTGATTCACATTATTGCTATGGCATCTCACCAGTCTCCCTGTCCTTCAATTCATCTTCTATTCTGGGACCACAACTACCTTCTAACACTCAAATATGATTATATACTTTCTCTGCTTAAAAACTTTCAGTGGTTCCTCATGTTAAAATCTCTTCAGCATGGGGCCGGCCCCGTGGCGCACTCGGGAGAGTGAGGCGCTGGGAGCGCAGCGACGCTCCCGCCGCGGGTTCGGATCCTATACGGGAATGGCCGGTGTGCTCGCTGGCTGAGCACGGTGTGGGTGACACCACACCAAGGGTTGTGATCCCCTTACCGGTCATGAAAAAGACAAAAAAAAAAAAAAAATCTCTTCAGCATAGAGAAATAAACAAAGAAAAAAACAAATTTGATTTCTGGCCTCTGCTTACTTTTCTGACCTTACCTCCCACTATCCCTACTCCCCTCACACAGTAACCCTAGACTCCAATCATTCTGAACAATGTATTACAACCTGAGGCTATGTCCTTGAATGGTCTTCCACAGAACAAATGTACTAGTTATGAGCTTGGGCTTTGAGAGAAAAAGAAGTTAGAATCAAGTCCCAGTTCTATCACTTCACAGCTGAGACTTTGGGCAAGTAACTTAATGTCCCTAAGCTTCAGTTTCTTTATATACATAAAGTGGGGATCATAACAGCATCTGTCTCATAGAGTCATAAGAATTAAATGTGACAATGCATGTGAAGTATATACATGTGGTAAGCACTCAAATGTTAGCCACTGCTATTATTTCCTAAGATCAAGAGCAAGACTGGTTTAAGATTTTCTAAGTGCTAATTCAGCACTCTTTCCTATACTATGGTGTCTCCTTAAATTTTAAATCTTAACCTGGCTTCTTCTTTTCAGCTACTTTCTAGTGGTTGAACTACTTATTTCACTTCTCCACTTTTCTACTAATCACTTGCTTGTTGGGCCCAGGAAATAAAAATAAATTATCTAATAAAATTTTAAAATTGAGAAGGCAAATTATATACAGTTAAAAGCCATTTGTACATTTCAAAAGAAAATTTCAAAAACAATCTTTTAAAAATTACAAATTTTTGGACTTTCCCTTTTAATGAAGGTAGTGAACTACATGCAAAAACATCCTAAAATTCTGCATAAAAGTAAGGCAATGGTGATATATAACCACTAGCTAACTAAAAAGAATATACATTTTAAAAATTAGTAATCTAATCTAATAAGTGCCTTGATAACTATTTCAAAAATATTATGATCATGCATATTTAATGACTCACAGCCATTACTACTTCAATGTTGGCAGAAAGTTTCAGTCATTCTGGAGGCAACAAAAAATTATATAAAGACAATTCTCATAATATGAACTGAAATCCCCTTTGGAAAACAAAACTAGAAACATACCTTGATGAACTGAGGTGTAGCTAACCTGACAGTAGCTACAAAACAAACTCTATCTTCATAAGAAGGCCTATGTGTGCGTTGTATAGTTCCTTCAAAACCATTGTGTGCTGAAGTGGATACTAAAAGAATGAGGAAATATGTATCATTAGTTACTCCAGTAAAACCTAGATGTTACTGATATTCAAACAGCTATGTGTTTAAGAGCTTAGAAAAACACCAAGTTAAAATACGTTGCAAGGGAAGCATTTTAACTCACCACTGTTTAAAGATTTAAAATTTCCTATAAATTTTACGTATTCATAGGTAGATGGCTCCTTTGGGTCTATTGTTCCTCGAAGCATATGACAACAGAATTCTAATTGATTTTTTGCTGAAACAGGAGATAAAAATCATGTATTTGTCATATATCACAATGAATGATGTATCACATGAAATAAGATGATAAAAGATATGTTTTACAACCATTATTTTCTCCAAAAGAAGTCCTCAATGACATTTTAGTCTATAAAAATACTCTTTGGAGATGACCTCACCTTGTCCTTCACAGAGAAAACAAATCTTCTGATAAAAGCAACTTTATGTTTCCCCATTTTTATCTGCCCTTCCTTCTCATTCTTCACACTAAATTCAAAGAAAGATTTTTCTTCCCATTCTAAAGCTAATGCTTCCATCTCTACCTTCAACAATCTCCTATGTTCTCTAGGACCAGGGTCACACTACTGTTATTCATTCCTTTCCTTCTTTAGGTCCTTACTTTCTACTTTTAAATTTGCTCAGGTCTTCTCATCTCAAACAAAGGGTTTTTCATGCTAATTTTTTAGTATCACAGATCTCCTTCCTTTTTATTATGTGCTCCAGTTTCTATACATTAAATTCTCTTAACTTCATGCACTCACACCTCTACAGCGACTACTCTTTTAAAGATAACTAATATTTGTATGGTCGACTTCAATGGGTTTTCCTCATTGTTTCTACCTCTTCTGAAAACTCACTCTTCCATCACTCCCATAGCATGAACTTACCTTTCTACCTTATTGACTATTCCTGTCTCTGCTACTAATCCATTTTCAAACTAGGGGCTTCCACAAAGGTTAAAATGACTGAACTTTGTAAGCTTATTTACTACTAAATCTCTCTCCTCAACTGTAATATTTTAGGTAAAACAATGTCTCATATCACTATTTGCTTTCAGAACATTTCCACTCGATTGTCCCATCAGTAACTTAAACTCAAAATATTTGAAAGTAAATTTATCCCTCTTTCTTCCTAAGTCAGCTCTCCCCTCACACCCCTGACTTTATCCTATGTATGATTATTTCTCAAGTTAGAAACCGTATCAATTTGGTCTCCCCTCTCTTTCCATCACAAGTCCCAAAACAAATCTGTTACCAGGACCTGCTATTTATTTCCCAAGAAAGCTCTCATAAGTCATTTTTTCTAACTGAGCACCCAGTATACCCAATTTAATGCAGCTGCAAATTACCGTGCATTCAGGTAACTGCAAAATTTATTCATTATGCCTCCACACTCTTGCCACTCGGATTCATCCTTGCCTACTACCCTTAGACTAATACTACTACTTTAATCATATTATTTCAGGACTAGTAACACCTTTCTTCACTCACTACATCCAGCTCATACTCTTCTGTCACTATCATGACAGAGGGCTTTCTCATTTAACTCAACAGGTTCAAAATCTAACTGTCTTCTTCCCAAAACTTTCCCCACTGAGATACTTAGCCACCTGGTCACCTGTGCCTAACATCAAGTTTTAACAAGTTTACCTACTTAACACTCATATACTCTCGTCTCAACCTTACTTCTTATGCTAAGATTATACACTTTTTCTTTCTGTCCCCAGTCTGGATCTTTTTTTTCAGTCCCACCACCCCCTGGGCTGTATCTCCCAAATCAGATGATGAAAGAGACAGCAACTTTTATAAGCAATGAACTGTTAATCTCTCTAGGACAGAGACGCTTAGGTGAGAGATGCTTCCGCTGCAATGAAGACCTGAACCTCCATGGAGGTGGGACATCTATCACAGGAAAAGTGGGCATAGTTACTATACCAGGCAGCAGGGCCAGCTCGGTCACTGGAATGATCTAACCCATGAGATCTCTGGGTTGTACTTAACTGATCTTGGGGTTCTTAGGAACAAAACTAATGTGTAGGGCCGAGCCTGTGGTGCACTCGGGAGGGTGCAGCGCTGGGAGCGCGGGAGCGCTCCCGCCGCGGGTTCAGATCCTATATAGGGATGACCGGTGCGCTCACTGGCTAAGCACAGTGCGGCTGGTCTCAAAAAGGACAAAAAAAAAAAAAAAAAAAAAAAAAAAAAAAACTAATGTGTAACTCCACTAAGTTATCACTTGATTTGTGTAGTAGGAAATCTCACCAAATGAGCAGAGCCTGACTTTAGCCACCATGACAGAGAAATCAAGCGACCTCACTCAACTCCCAGACAGAAGGCCTCTTTATGAAGCAGATGCTAGGTAACCTTGGGGTAGGTATCCTACTACTACAAGTTTTCTTTCTAGCCTTCCCCAAAGAGACTGTTATGGGGAAATCTCATGTCTGAAATTTAATTCCCATTGTAACAATATTAAGAGGGTGGGAAATCCGACTATGGTATTTAAAAGGTGAGGCCTTTAAGTGGCAACTGAATCATGAGGACACAGCCTCATGAATGGATTAATCCATTTGTGGATTAATGGGTTCATGGATTAATGGGTTATTATGAGAGTACACGTGGCGGCACTCCCGCCGAGGGTTCGGATCCCACATACAGACCGGCCGCTCACTGGCTGAGCAAGGTGCGGGGGCAACACCGAGGGTTGCGATCCCGTTGCCGGTCCCGGTCCGGTATGGGCGTGACACTGAGGGTTGCAATCCGTTGCCGGTCACGAAGAAAAGACAAAAAGAAAAAAAAAATTTTTTTATGAGAGTACACGGGTGGCTTTATAAGGAGAGAAAGCCAGTATGTGAGCACACTCTTGCCCTTTCAACATGTGATGCCCTGAGCTGCCTCGGGACTCTACAGGGTCCCCACCAGGAAGAAGGCAGTTGCCAGATGTGCCCCCTCAACCTTGGACTTCAAAGCTTCCAAAACTTTAAGAATTAAATTCTGTTTCTTTATAAATTATTCAATTTTAGGTATTCTGTTATAAGCAACAGAAAACTCAGTAAGACAGATCTACCATTTACCCGAGTGATTTTTTTTTCCCAGACTACAAAATCACTCAGATCATCAATGGCTCTCCACTGTGTAAAAAATAAAAATCAAACTCCTTAGGATGAAATATTAGGCCCTTTAGAATTCTGCCCCTATTTCCTTCTCTAGACACAAATCACACCATCTGTACCACCTCGCCTTCATTATAGCCAACATAACCTACTGAATTTTCTGAGCAATTTTCCTGCATCTTAACTCATGCTTATTCCTTTGGCATGAAACACTTTTTTTCTGGAGGGAGAACTTTTTTAATGTATCAGTTGTTTAGGGAATCAGCAAGGCATTTAAATTAAGACTTTCCTCTATCAAAAAATATTGTTGCCATCCTCACCTCTGATCTTAGAAGCAGAAGCCTAAATGCTGCCTTTCTGCCAGAGGCTTTTATTCAGTTCTGCTAATTCTACCCTTATGAGGGTCTCTAAAGTGAACTTCTTCTCCTTTGACCTCCCGTTGCTATCTCCAAGGGTTCCACCTTTCTATTTCTTCTCTCCTTGTTCTATATATTTACCTCAAGCAAAGCCATTTAATCCATGTCTTCAGATACCACTTAAAGGTATATAACTAGCTTTTACATCTATTATACCCAGCCCAAATCTTTCTCCTAAGTACCATATGAGAGTGGCCTATTGGTTAATGTCATACAAAGTTGGATTTTAAGACAGTTATAAAGAGGCCTCAAATGAGTTCTCCCGGTCTCTAGTGTTTCTCAACTCCCTCTGAAAGGTTATCTATTCTTTTTTTTTTTTTTTTCCCTTTTTGTCATTTTTACTGACCGGTAACGGGATCGCAACCCTCAGTGTCGCGCCCGTACCGGGGACCAGCAATGGGATCGCAACCCTCGGTATTGCGCCCGCACCACGCTCAGCCAGTGAGCGGGAACCGGTCTCCACATGGGATCTGAACCCTCGGCAGGAGCGCCGCCGCGCTCCCAAGCGGCGCACTCTCCAGCCTTTTTGTCTTTTTTACTGACCGGTAACGGGATCACAACCCTTGGTGTTGCGCCCGCACCGAGCTCAGCCAGTGAGCGGGAACCGGTCTCCACATGGGATCTGAACCCTCGGCAGGAGCGCCGCCGCGCTCCCAAGCGGCGCACTCTCCAGTGCGCCACCGGGCCGCCCCAAAGGTTATCTATTTTTATCAAAGATATACATATATACAAACTTGTGTGTATCTCAATTTTTAAATAGGTAATGTGCTATAGAATTTGAGGGTTCAAATACAAAGAACTTTTAAGATGATAATGTCAGTATTACCAGATAAGACAAAATAAAAAATCATGAAAAATTGGTTAAAGAAATTATCTAACGGTTAATGGCCAAATATAGTGCTGTAACAATATTGGATTTTATACAGGGTAATAAAGAAAATGAGGTGCTCTGGTCAAGTTAATTAGCCCAACAAACCTAGTAAAAATGTCTAATTACACCTTAACATTTTGGGTTTCTTGACGGCAGAAACTATTTTTCACTATTCTTGGCACTTTTATGATATAGCACAAGTGCCTGGCACATTCGATACAGCCAATAAATAACTGTTTAATTCTGCTTAATTAATAAAGTAGGCAATTTATTTTTTTTTTTCCTTTTTGTCTCTTTTTTACTGACCGGTAATGGGATCGCAACCCTCGGTGTCACGCCCACGTACTGGGGACCGGCAACGGGATCGCAACCCTCGGTGTTGCGCCCGCACCGCGCTCAGCCAGTGAGCGGGAACCGGTCTCCACATGGGATCCGAACCCTCGGCGGGAGTGCCGCCGCGCTCCCAAGTGGCGCACTCTCCAGTGCGCCACCGGACCGGCCCTAGGCAATTTATTTTTACATTTAATAATTTAAAAAGAAATACAAAATCTTTCCCACAATTTTGGTGCTCAATTGGCTAACAATGGGGAAAATCAGAATGTTTCATTTTCTCCCATTGACTACAAGATGATGTTATTTAAAAATTAAGAATATATTGCCAGGTTCCATTTTTGTGTAAAATACAGTTTTATGGCAATAACTGTAGTCCCAATTTATTATAACAAACAGGACAGAATTTCAATATACTGGAATAAATTTCAGACTTCTAATACAGTCATAGTTACATTTTACATACTTTTTTAATATTTAAAAGGACTTAATAGGGTAAATAAAACAATGCTATATGTTAATCTAGTTAAACATATCTGTGTTTTTCAAAAACTTGTAAAAGTAAAAGACAATGCTACCAAATACAACTTTTGACTTTTTGCTTAACAGCTACTACTTACATTTTAAATATTCAGGGGTTAATGAATCACTTTCCAGCAGATGAGTAGAGAGTATTTTATAAACCTCTGAATGTTCCCCCTCTGGGATAAAATTAAATATACTTTGATCCACAAGATCAGACTGAAAAAGAAATGTTAAAAAGTAAAATAATTTTAATGATTTAAGAGACATTTATTACTAAAGTGTATAATCACTATTAAACAACAAAGGAGCATATGGTTAACTTTCAATTATCTGTGAAAACTAACAAATGCCAAGTTACAAACCACATCTCAAAAACCAAGATTGAAAAGTTGAAAGAAGGATATTACCCTCATGCCTCTAATACTAGTGTCATCAGTTCCATGATCAATATGACCCTGAAAGCTTGATAAATTACTTGTAAAGCTGAGTTTCACCAAATTTAAACATTTTAAAGTATAACAGGACTAAGAGAGTTAGTTACAAAAATCTCTGGCTACTAGCATAGCCTTGTCATATATTCAAGCCTAATGTAAACGATGGTGGTACATACTACTACAAAGGACTAGTCATAGGCCAAACGAAGAGGAGATTTGACTTTGGTGTCATTTCAATTGTCCAATGTGTCCTTTCTTTTTTATTTCATCTTTTCCAGGCATCTATCCTGTATCCCTTCGTGCCTTACTTTTAGCTTACCATTCGCCCCCAAAGGGTAACTAATATGTTAAGCATTTTATTCTTGCGAATATATGGCTTTAATTGATTCATTAATCAACAGTAATTTGACAAACATCGGGTTGCCTACAATGTGCCATAGCTGTGGAATCAAAGACAGTTCCTATCCTTAAGTACCACTGACAAAAAAACTTAAGTGCTTTCCACTTTTCTACTGAATCCAGTCCACTCTACTTGGTTTCTCTACATTTTCAAACTGCTCTGTGGAATCCTAGGGATACTGATGTGGTATCTCAAGGATAGCATAAGGCAGAGGAAGTGAAAAGCGGCTGTGAAGGCAGGGCTAAGGGTCTTTCTCCCTGCATTCAACCAAAGCAGGTTCACTTTTATTTTGTTTGTATTTTATATGTTTGTAAGGATTTTGTTTGAAGAGCTCCACTACTTAAAAACAAAAACAAGACAAATAACAACAACAACAACAAAGAAAGCCTCTGGGGATGGTGGGAGATGAGAAAGTGGTGTTTTACTACTCTCCATACAAGCCATACATTCACATCCTTTCCTCTGTCTTTTCTCTACCTCTTCAAGTCCATCCCATGAAGTAGAAAGGCCTTCCCCCATCTCTCCAACTTGTCTGTATCCTCCATCTTTCAAAGACTAGTTCAAATGATTTCCTTTAAACAAGCATTCCCTTAGCACAAAAATCCACAATAAAAATAATAAAATTACTTTAGTACTTATTCATATCATTCATTTCCCATTTACCATAACAAGTATCTGTAGTTATATTTCAATGTCTACGTCCTGTTGCCCGGTGAGTGAATAAAAGGATCCTATCAACTGATACCTTTACCTTCCTCCTTTCAAATCAAGGCACATTAACACTGTGCCTTGCATTAATAGTTACTAGTATAGTAAATGATTTTGACTAAGGAGGTATTTGATAACGGTTTAAGGGGCAGCCATACCAGAAATACATATATATATTTTTTTGAGGTCTCAATATTTTATTGAACACATAATATCATTCATTTATTTAACACCTGGGCCAGGTGCTGAGTATTCAAAGGAGAATAAGATCTATTGCTGCTTGCCACCCACCTAGTCCACTGTCAATTTATTTATTTCTAAGTAATAGACTTTATAGCAGTTTTAGGTTTACAGAGAAACTAAGCAGAAATGTACAGCTAGTTCCCAAACTCCCCCCACTTGCAATATACGTATTTTAATACAGAATTCCTCTGGAATTCTGAAAAGACTCAAGAATTGAAGGAATAAACTGAAAATTCAGGCACAAATAACAGAAATGTCAGAAAATCACTTTTATAAAATAAAATATCAAAATATAGGCATTGATATTAATGCAGAAAAGTCTTGATAAAAAATAAGACACCAATTTGAAATAACTAAAATTTTCATGTTGAGAATGATTATAGTTTTCTACTATTATTTGTTCTTACTGACAATTTCTTCTACTATTACTTCAGTAAATTATGATTTGAACTATTTTACCTTTGCTTTTCCATCTATAAATTCATAGGATGTTTCATATTCATAGAGAGAATACAAATTGTTAGTATAGAGAGTACTATGATCACAAGCACTGCTTCCCCACCACTTTGCTCCTCCTGCCACTTTGTGTCAAATTTCCATTACCACTACACTTAAAATCTCTAAATGGGGCTGATCATACCTGATGTTGACACAACATCCACTCAGTTCTCAAACATAATTCAAAGGAAAGAAAAGAAAATGGTACTATCTGAATCCTTTTATCTCTCTCAATCATTTTCACAAAGAAGAAATGTAGGTCCTGCTGATTTAGTTCTATGACATAAATAAATAGCCTTTCTGTCTTTTCTACATTAGGTCAATGATACCATTTAGTGAAAATTATTAACTACTACCAATGATCTTTTCTCTTAGGTAAACAACTGACAGTTAAACAAATGACTCCTACAGACAACAGTAGCTTAAAAAAGGACTGAAAGCTTCTTCGAAAAAATGTCAAATATATTTTGGATATACAGGTTGAGTATCCCTTATCTGAAATGCTTGGGGTCAGAGTGTTTTGAATTTTGGATTTTGGAATATTTGTATTATATTAACCAGTTCAGCCACCCTAATCCGAAAATCTGAAATCTGAAATGTTCCGATGAGCATTTCCTTTGAACTCAAAAAGTTTCAAATTATGGAGTATTTCAGATTTGGGATTTTCAGATTAGGGATACTCAACCTGTAATATATTTTTAAACAACTGTGTTCCTATCTATACGCATCAGGGACAAAAATTCTGGCTGTACCAAATAAGCCTTCACTACCATCATATAACTATTCAAAAAATTCTAAATCATATTTTTGCATACTGCACTTTATACCAAAGACTAAGCTAACTTTCCCAAAACACACTTGGTTTTTATGTTTCCAAATTACCAAGTTAAGGAGAGTAGAAAAGGAAATGCTCAACCAGTATCTCAATAGTGGCACTTTTAGTCCTGTGCTCTGTTAGACTACATGTAGTATGGTTAATCATCTCCCCTATTTACATGGTTACAAATTTAAAGTACTCTCTCTTAGAACACATATAAGCAAGTGTGAGGAAATCAACCTTTGGTAGTAAAATTTTACAAATTTTAAGTTTGCAGTAGAGTAAGAGACCTGACCTTTGCATTCTGGCACTTCTGCTAAATTGTTATACAATTAAGTCCAATTTCTCTGGGCTTTATGTTTTATGTTGATAATGTAAAGGGGCTGGGTTAATGATCTCTAAAATCTCTTTTGGCACTGAAGTGTATGATCCTATGATTTTTGTCACAGAAAGCCAGAGCGCAAGAAAAAAATTCCATAAATTTTGTTTCCAGTCTCAAAATGAGTACAGCATTTATACTTGATTATTAGCCACAAATATAAGAGTACTTCAAAAAGTTCATGGAAAAATACAATTAAAAGATAATACAAATCTCTTCATGAACTCTGAAGTACCCCTTTAGGAACATTAGGTTAAAATGTACTTCAATTAATTTCATTATGAAATTACTGAACTTTCAAAGTGACAAAAATGAGGTGACAAAGTTAAGAAAATGGGGTTTTGCAGGGGGCTTACAGAATCAGTCTTATAATTTTATAGTTAGATTTAAAATTTAAATTCAAAATTTTAAGTCACATTGACCACTGATTAAATGACAACTTTTAATTATTCAACAGAACTGAATTATAAACACTGAAGCCTAATTTAGGGATTTGCTGTTTTTTCTAAGCAAATCTAAGCAAGAGCTAAAATTCTCTTTTAGACAAAATAGGTATGCATATTAAAACACCAAGAAAGGGATACGGTTGTTTTAAACCTTTTGTTTAGCACCTGTTATAGTTTAATTTTTAATGACAACTAAAACAGATAATCACATTTTTTTCTTATTGTGTTTGATCCTAAACAAGGATTATTTAATTTTCTCAAAGCAAGCTTTTTGTTTTATGTTTTCAAACCATCAAATAACATACAATTCAGCAATGTCAGTGATATGAAGGAAAGCATCATAAGTAACTGGAGGGCAGCAAAAACTGTTTTTAATAAAGTATACTATTAATTCAGTATAGGACGAAATGGGTCTATTGGATCAGCAGCCATCTCCCTTACCCAAAAAATTCACCTGCCAGTCTACATTTCTTGGATGACACAAAAAAATCCAGAAGATGTTAATAACAGAGGAAACTGGGTACAGGACATATAGTAACTCTCTGTATATATTCTTGATTTTTCCATAAATCTAAAAATAGTTCTAAAATTTTTAAAGTTTCCAAAAAAATATCCAAGAGAGAATGGAAAGGTGAGGACAGTTTTTATTGAGGGGAGGAATGTTAATGATCAAACATTTGATTCCAATTAGATCTGTCATATGTAATCAAAATGCAATTAAAAGTTCCCTCATTAAAGATTTACCACCAGTGTGCCATTAGGAAGGGATATTTTTAAAATGCTACATCAAATAGCTTACTCATTCTCATACCTTCAATAAATAATCATGGAGTACCTCTCTGAGAAACTAGCTATCTCCTGTTGATATAAAGTCCCTGCCTTTAAGAAGCTTACAACTACCATAACTATACAAATAAACAGAAAATTACAAATCACTCTAAGTGTCATGATGGCAGTATGTATAAGGTAACAGGAAAATGGAGAGCAAAGGTATTTCATTTTAAATGGATTTCTAGGAAAGCACCAAGAAGCAGGCTAAAGAAAAGAGTGAACACATTGTAAATGATGCTCTGATTATGATGAAAGATTACATAATTTCTATAAATATACAACTGAAAGAAAAACCAATACAATAATATATGGTTTTAAAGTATTTAATGAGTGTAGCTGCTTTCAATTACTTAACCATATCTTAATCCTTTATATAAAGGGATTCTTTCCCTGGGTTTTCTTGCTATGCAAATATATTTTTAAAAAGAGTTGCCCAGAAAATTCAGTTAATCAGTCTGTCCTTTTCTCTGCTCATGCTAGTTTACTTACATGTGGCTATAACTTTATGCTTGACTCAATTTTTTAGATGTTGGGCTTATCTCCTACTATTTGAGCTTACTGGAAAAGAAAGCTTCTCGAAGAAAACTAAGTAAAGTCAAGTCATTTTCTATGTGAACCAAAGAAATTAGCAAATTAATTACTGGCTAGCTTTCAGTAAGAAATTACCCTTTTATGCTAGCTGGTGAGCTCACTTGGGAGAGTGCAGTGCTGGTACCACCAAGGTCAAGGGTTCAGGTCCCTATACTGGCCAGCAGCCAAAAAAAAAAAAATTACCCTTTTAGAGTCTGGCCTTTTAAGTGTAGAGTCCATTCTCTTTACAAAGTATGAAGTAGCTGAATAACCAGAGGGAAGGAAAAACCACTTTTCAATATCTCTTAAAAGAGACATTTACAGAGCAGTTTACTTTGCATTGTTATAAATTTTCAAGAGATGGGCTTTTTAAGAGTAATTTATAAGTAACTTTAGAATATTTATATCACAAGCCCACCTTAGATAAGAACATTATATATTAAATAAAAACTGCAAATTCATTTAAAAAACAACCCATCAATTATAGCAGAGCACCTAGCAGTGTATCTGGCACAGAGTAGTTGTTCAATATATACATGTTGAGTAAAAAAACAAACACACAGTTCAGGTGTTGACCAGCCTAACCAGAATTATACAATATGCTTCTTTTCTAATTCTCTACCCTTTCAGTCATATTGATAATAAATTGAATATAGCCGTTATGACATTATCAGTTCAAGTCATATAACATGAAAGTTGTGTCTACTGCTTTTAGTGTGTCATTTTAGTTAAATCATTCGAGAAAATAATTTACAAGTTCTTTCCTAGAGGCAACAAGTACCTCAATAGAAATTTAGTTCTTCTCAAGATATTCTCAGTGATAAAACATATTCATCTTCTTTATGTTAGGATAAAGAAGACAGGAAGAATATAGTGGCAGTTGAATGAAGTTACTACAGATGGAGATTCATGACTGACCTGAGAAAACACAGCCATGCTAAAACAAAGACATACTTAGAACTCTCAGCCCCACCATTTAACTATTGTTCAACATTGCTCTCAAGGTCCACTTTCTAGTGCTTTAGAACATTTAAAATAGGCATTAAATAAGAAAGAGATTATAGGATTTTTATACTTACTGGTAAATGTTCAAGTAATGAAGTTATACTCTCAGACACATATATTATGCTTCCATCTGTCATGATTGCTAAAAAAAAACCATCAAGAGCCTGAAATTAAACATAATGGTCAGTTAAATATAAAGAAAAAAGTATTTCACAGGACAGAAATAAAAATCTAAGCTAAATGACAAAGGGCTTAATGGAGAAATATCCAGAGCACTGTATCCCTTAGTATATTGTCCATTTTTAAATTCTTCCAGGGGAAAAAAAAATCACTCTGGGGTTTCTAAAAGATAGAGACTTATGTTCTACCTTTATCACTATGTATATTATATGGTACAACCATACATATACTATGACTTACTTGAAGAGGCTAACATCTCCAAAGTACACACACCATCAATAATATGTCTTATGTACACAAAAGAAGACATTATCATTATTTTGGATAACAGAGAGGTATATGATTTAAGTGCAGGGAGATATATAAGGAATAAAGTGAAAGGGAGTGGTAGAAAATTAAACTGAAAAACTAGGCTGAGGTCAGATGATAAAAGATCTTGAATACCAGGTTAAGACATAAGGATTTGGGGGGGGTGGGGAAGAAGACACATCACAACAATTCCTTGAACTTGTTAAGAAAAGTGAACAGATATGCTGTGGGGGGCAGAGTAACAGGTAAAGAGTCACGAAAATCAACTACAATGTATATTGAGAAGTTAAAAGAAAAAAAAGAAGAAAAAAAAAGACATTTTATTGTGTACACAATGGGAAGCCAACAGAAGATTTTAGGTAGGGAGTTGTGTTTCAATGAGAGTATTCTGGAAGAAGTGTATAAAATAGATTTAGAAGAAAAAGAGAATTAAGTTAGGAAAAGCTCAGTGGTTTTTGGAATAATTAGGGAAGTTAATGAGAATTTAAATGAAATCAGTAGCAGTAGAAATAGGGAAGCAACAACTCAGGCAAGCATTAAGAAATGTTGTATAGAAGTGCTTGGTTTCAGTACTACCTGTGGTTTCAGGCATCCACCAGGGAGGGGTCTTGGAATGTGTCCCCAAAGATAAAGAGGGACTACTGTATTAGGAAATGACTTCACATACAGATGACTTTGCAGACATCTGATGAGGCTAAATAACCCTGATTGGTTTGCCAATCTTCCAAGGGTAGCAAGAAATATTCCTCAGGCAACAGAGACAAGAGGGAAAAGAACAGTTGGCAATGGAGGACTGGAGACAGATAGTCAAGACATAAGTTATAAGTGAATTTTAAGATCTTAGTTTCAGTTCTTCCATTAATGGCCTTGGACAAGTTGCAACTTCTCCAGGCCTCACCCGTAAAATGAAGAGCTTGACCTAAATGATATAATCTCTTCAAATAGCAGCTCTAACATTCCAATATATAGCCTACATATGAAGTTCTGCTGAAAATGACATGTGGACTATTTATCTGTAATCTGATCAACATGACTAGCCAACAGTAACACAACTAGGCTATATTCTAGCTAAATAAATTTCACCCATACAAAACCTCTTCTATTTAAATTATGAATCAATTTTTTTTCATATTCAATCAGCAATTTGGAAAGATTTTAATTAGGCAAGTAAAATCAAATTGGAGCAAACATCTGGACCCAGGTTGCAATATACACACATACATATACATATCCTTCATCTTGGTATATTAAAGTTAGAATGCACATTTATTTTCTTAGTAGTTGTAAACACTAAAAATCAAAAATACTCTTGACATATCAAAAACAAATAATTATAACACTTTTCAGAAATGTAAACCTAAAAGCTGTGAGGATAATCAGGAGAGAATTAATTTTCAAATTTTTAGAATACTTTTCTCTGTCATATGTTATAAATAGTGTTATAACCTCTAGAATCTTTGGTTCATTTTTTTTCTTTGATACTTATTTATATACGTATTACATATACCTTGGTACTCAATTAAAAAAAAAAAAACCTGTCCATTGTGAAGAAAAATGTGAAGACAGGGCCGGCCCGGTGGCGCACTGGATAGTGCGCCACTTGGGAAGCGCGGCGGCGCTCCCGCCCGAGGGTTCGGAT